>NW_014577798.1:44072-69108 GCF_000485595.1 Priapulus caudatus
CAGCGCAGATTTGAAGACCTGACTACTCGGCAAAGTTGATTCGAACGAACTCAAGAGTTAGCTGGCTCAGCATAGAGATCTCGTCAATGATGACGGATATTAGCAGATTGGTATATTTTAGTTAGCAGACTGTATGCTTCGTCGCTATCAATGAGATGCGCCTGAAGTACTCGCACTGAAGCGCCCAGCACCGATTTCCCGGACCTTGTGGAGCTGGTAGTTCTTCCATAGTGTGTAGATGTGTAGTACACACCTGTAAAAAGTGTCAGCTCCGGTTATAGCAAATGTTTTTTTAAGCCGAGTAAGCCTTTTTTAGCATATGCAGTAAGAAATCCATTTACTAGTTTAAATTGTGCTAATACATTTTATTTTGCAAGTAATATGTTAGGTGTGATTTATAATATTATGTTATCAATTATGTGTTATACACAAACACGTTTCCATTGAGAGTGCGCAGAAATGATTCTGGTTGATCGTTCAATATCAGGTACCGGTTGAACACCGAATTTCATGAAGGTTTTGATGCCGCATTGGTGTGCTTCAACAGCGCGTTGTGGTACACACCAGATAGGTTGTAACTGTCATCATTTGCCCACCCTCATGATTAAATACGCTGTATTTGCGTTCGTATCCCATTATAAAATAATTCGAAAATAGCATCTGATTTTTTTTGCTAATTGTAGCCGCGGAAGCATCGTAGCATTTTGAGCAGCGCTGCATTATCGAAGTTAGGCAGGGCCGCTGCATACAGAGACAATCAATAACTGTGGTGTTTCTATGGACTCTGATCGTTATCCTGTCTCACTGATCTCGTCATAATATAGCAGAGCACTTCTCTATATTAGTGCAGCGTGCAACAGTCGCGCTGCGAAGAGCAAAAAGTGGCACCCTGTATGCAATGGTTGGAAATATCGGCGGTGTAGGTGAAAGAAAGTAGGCCTGGCTATAGTATAGAAACTAGGGCTGTCATTGGTATCCAATTATTTCGGATTCGTTATTGATATGATTTTTATTCCCTATTTCGTCGATTCGATCGATTATTTATTATGTAATAAACATGATGTAGCAAACAGATGCGATGCCGTGTTTTGTTGTTTTTTTAGCATTGTAGTGTGTTTTAGTGTTTTTGTATTGAATGTATACCCTACAATATTATAAGGTTTATAACTACATTAATGAAACAAAATGACACTATACACTTGAAATTATCTGACAATGTGTCTCCATTCTAAGGGCAGACAACGGATTTGTATTTGTTGTGCGTATTTTGGTTAAAAACACTAATATGTGTGGCATTACTCGGCGACCAAGCTCTCCCGTTTGCGGAACACACACCCTGGCCGTGGAGAAGCACTCTCGGAGGCCGGACAACTGGAGGCGGGGATATTGGAGGTACTGCTCATCACTGCAGCAAGTAATAGGTACTTGAGCCTGTGCTGCCTTCCACCAAATAAGAGGGTCCGGTTATTTCACTCTAAGCGAAGGCCTCCTGACGATAGTGCAAGGTTCTCTATTACACGTGCCTCTGTGGTTTTGGACCTCGCAGCTTTCAAAAACACTCATCAGATCTCATCGGACTCGCGAGTATCTGTTCTTTGTTTTTTGGCCGGACTAGCGACTGGAAGCAATGTTGAGTTGAAGGAACAGGGGTTATCATCCGTTGGTTGAGCCTTTATTTTTAGGCGTTGATTAAGTGGGGCCACTGCGATACACTCCTCCTTTTAAGTCTATAAATAGCTTCCTTATCCTCCTCGCTCATCCAATCAGGGTCCGCACTCTAGGGTCAAGCAAGATGTGCAGACGAGCAGGGACTTCTCTTTCACTGTCTGGTATCTCTTGTTATGGTCATTCTGATCTGTGTTTCAAATCTCTTGATTATAGGAAGGTCGGCGATTTTGTATACAAATCTCGTGTTGGACGAATGCTTCCAGATAGGCAGTGATAAGTCCTGATGTTGGCTCCTTTTCTGCCGGACCCTTCTGGTGCCTTCTCGAATACCTTTGAGGAATCATCTGCATTTCTTCAGGCACTTTTCTGTCCTCATCTGATAGGAGTAATGCTCGTGGCACTTCCACCGTAAGAGAGTAGACAGTGGATAAACAGAATGTAAGCGATCAATGCATGTTAATATGTGAGTTCAGCGTGTTGCGACATCTTGCGCAGCTGGAGGTTTCTTCAACCCAACGCTTTTCATAATGTGTTAATTGTTCGGTCCTCAGATAGCTCTGCTTAAATTGTCGACACAAGTGCTCGACCGTCCCAAGCCACTTCTTCATGGCTGATCATCATAGGCTTTGCTAACAGTACAGTTGTATGGTGTGGGCGAAACCCCAAACGTGAGGACATCGTAGTTTGAGGGCACTTTGCACATTGGCTGCATTGTCGCTTACAACCTTGACATTTTCAGGCCCCACTTTGACCTGCGCGTTTGCTTGGTCTCACTGTGCTAATCTAGCCTCCATTGTGGACTTCCACTAATTTGGTGAGTGTTCCAATACATTTGCACTTCTTTCAAAGGTGGAGGCGGTCTATGTAGTGAACGGTATTGATCACGAAACTTTGACTAGCAGAGCTAGACCATGCATCTGGTGGTAAGCTATGCAGCTTCTGCCTTTGCCCTATGTCCTCTTTGACAACCTGCGTAGGTCACATTTGACTACATTGGCAAATGGATTTCTCAATATGTGTTGGCATTATCAGGTCATATCTAGAGTTAGAGTTATGTAGTAGATTTTTGAAGCCCTGCACTCTAGCCAACCACTGCCAATGGCCTCATATACGGGCACAAACTCGGCTAGAGCCGAATTTATCTCTCTAACCGGCCGCCACCCATCGGCAGAAGGTTTTCTGGTCTCAAGAACTGAGCTACTGATGGCGTGCCAACTTTGCCGCCTATCTGCGTGTGTCGTGCCCGTCGTAGTAGGCTGGTGACGGCAATGTCAAGGCTTGGTTAGCGGGGGCTCAGCTGCGGAGCGTCCGAGACAGAGACACACGGTACTGCTATCTTGACATTTCACCTGGAAATATTGAAATAAACTTTACATTTACTTCTTAACTTCAAAAACCTTCACTCTTCAAGTATTTTGCTTATATATATTATATATAAATTCATCTATATTTACAAAATTACTATTTCTATTGTTTAATTTGTTTGTTCACAGACAGTAAGTTCATGCTTAATTAGAGTCCATGAAGTATCTTGGGTTATTTCTCTTGCGGTTTATTTTCACAAAATTCCACGACCAAAAACAGAACACAAAACTTGTGCTCAGAAGATATTAAATGGTTCTGAAGGAGCTATAAGTTAAATGTATGAAATAATTTGAATTGAGTTAAAACATTTGCGTACTTGGGCATGCACCTTCCTCAACCAAGTGTGCGATTGAGGTGTGTCCACATGGTTTGTTGTTGCTGCTTTTATATGGCTTTATCTCGTTCACACAGTTGACAGACGACTTTCGTCCTGCTCCACTGCCCCTCCCCTGTCTTGGGGCAACAAATATTCCCACACATGGCCTTCGTTTTCCTTTCCTCGACCTGAATGAAAACGAATAACCTTTTAGTCAGGCAGGCATAGGCATCTCAATAAGATTTCTAGTGTATGCGAGTATGTACTATAATAAAAAATCGTATGTACTTGGCCTGCACAGAACGCTATTGTTACGGGGTCGAAATTTGCGTCTCCATATCCGGCGGGGATTGTAGATTTTTGTGTTGGATCATTGGTGCCGATATTCCAATGTTGGGTATCCAGTCTCCGATAGTATACAAAATCGTCAAAATTCTGATAAGTAGTTGTTGAGTTATCAAACTTTCTGTTTATACGGCGCGCATATAGCGAGTATGCGCGGTAGAGCAAGTGCGAACGATCTGAACGGCGCCTCATGCACTGCTGCGTAGCATGATTGTATCCATCCGCCATTTACTACGCACACTAGCATGTTACATCGGGCATAGTATAAGTGTATGCTCAGGTCAGCCCGATACATGTAGTATGCTACTAGTACTACTATGTAGTGTACTATTTATCATGTACCGATAGGGATAAGGCATAACGGTTATGTTATAGCGTTGTATAGCAAGCCGATATTGCGTTAGACGTGCTAATTTCGTCTCGCATGATTGTGCAGGCATGACGTATGTAACGCATTAGCCATAGGCTAAGCTGAAAAACCGTAAAACGGAACGCGCAAGCGCGAACGTTAATCACTTTATTATTGCTTATTTCAAGTTTGCTAATACCAACATTGTGGAAATTATATCTAAAAAAGGGCTACTAGATCTCAATGTCAATACTTGGTATCCAACATTGGATTCCATAATAAACTTAATTTAACCCCACGTAACCTACGAAATATTATACAGAGCGGTGTGAAAGTACAGTAACTCATACATAAACTTAGTTTGAGAATACATGTTATTGTGAGGTTTCTACTTATTGATCAACTATGCATTTTATACATCGCTGTGCTTAAATGCACATGGCCGGCGCGCGCGCCGCGGCCGGCGCCCCCGGCGGCCCGCGGGGCGGGGCGGCCGCGGCGCGCGCGCCCAGCGCCGCCCGCGGGCCGAAGTAGTTTTATTCACCCCCTATAAGTATATTTACTTTGAATTCAACTCGATTGAGGTTGGCGTGCTGGCGCATGGCCGAGCAGGACATGCTTTTCCGGTTAGCAGATAATGCACCAGAGAACACCGCCAATTATTGATTGCTCTGTATGCATGCCTCCCTGATAAGACTGAGTACCGTCGCCACCTGCACTCCCGGCAAGTATCTTCGCTACACTGACCTACGCCTGTTAGTGTAGCGGTTGTGCGAACTGTCGGGACGCGGTACAGTCTATTCCCTGCACTACTTCGATATGGCGGCCGCTCAGTCACAGATGCTACAATGGCTTTGCTGACGCTACATTTGGCCCTAAGTATAAACAACACTCTTTACCAGAAAAGTGATGTATACAACTCATTTATTGTGATATACTGTATCGGATCGCTATTTTTCGATTTATTTCATTCGATATCGGACGCAAATCCATCCCGATTGACCGATGGCGGTGGGCCATCGTGCAGTCTAATAGAAACATATAATAATTTTGTACTTAGCTATAGTTTCGTCTTCTTCCTTCTTATCTCAGCACACGTGTCTTTCAAAACACAAAGCTTCGGCCCCTTCTCCGGCGCGCATCTCTCTCAGACATACTCATCGGTCCATCCCAAAAAGACTTCACTCGTTACATCATGCACAATTTTACAGTCTACATAGACGCAATATTTACACATCTATATCGACACAATCTTTACAAGTTTAATCAGGACCATTTTTTCACGTCGTATATCCAGACACACAATTTACACATTTATGTAAGCAAACCTTCATACATCTATTCTAGACAAAAACTCCAGCAGTCTGACCTCTCGCGCACGTCTCTTCTGCGCAGCTATTGCGGTACGATCACTAAGGGCATATATTTAGCGTCATGCCGCGTGTATCAACTCTGTCACGCTAACTGTGACAGATAGTATGGAGTTTGTCGATTGTCATGATCGACTTTTTAACAGTGTTGATTCATTTGAAGTTTGGTATGCCAGTAATCGTTAAATCATGCCTTCATGTTTTAAAATTCTCCGACGTCCTCCTAGTTTAAGTTCAGGTTTTTTTTTTTTTTTTTTTCTTTTTAGTGGTGAGCATAGAAGTGTTTGTTTGTTGCCACCGCAATTAATTGCTGGAATTTATTAGAGCGTATTCAGAGCGAGGTGTGCATGACAACGTCAATTACGTTTATTTCGTCTAAACTGGTTAGCAACTCTATAATCATCATATACCGGGGCGTGGATGCGGATTTTTCTAGGGGGGGTGCAGGTGGAAAGGGCACTTGAGATTTGTTAGGGGAACTTGTGCGGCGGCACTTGCACGTGCGAAGGGAACTGGTGGAGGCGTCGGGGGACTCCCCCAGAAATTTTTGAATCGACTTTTTTATGCATTTTCAAAGCATATGAGACGAAATTTTTGTACTTAAGGCTGTCCATATCATGACAGCACAATTCCATGTACAGGCAAATCCACAAGCAACAACCACCAACTGCTTGAAGGATTAACTGCCATGCAGAGCGACAAATACTTAGTACTGTGCTGAAATCAAAACTCGATATCGCAATCAACACACTTTTATTGCAAAAGTAAATTAAATATTAACATGTACTAATTTATGATGCTTTTCGCTTCATACTTTACTATAAATACTTGGATTTCACTTGAATTTCAACGACTGATATCTTCTTTAAACATACTCAGTTTACTCTTGCAGGTAGTACTTACTTTTACCAAATTTAGACAATGAGTGGCGGCTGCTTGCCGAGAGGAATATAGTAATAGTACTACTAGTAGTTTTAAGTAAAAAATGCAAAAGATAACTCGAAATTATTCAAATGAAATGTGCCATTTGTTTGCCGTTCTTTGAGATGTTCTTTTCAGAATAGGGGATGCAGATTTCAGCCTATTAAGGATAAAATTTCTAAGTTTCGTTTATGCGCTGTGCTGCTGCTGTCATCCCAGATGCCCACGCAATGCCAGCGTTTTGTTTGCCCACACATAGAATAACTTCACTATTTGTTTCAGAATATGGATATTATCTGCTCATATCCGCCTGCTTTCTCTTCGCCGCTTATACTGAACAGCTGATGTGGATTGGCCATTGCTTTCAGCATATCGCTCTGCTCGTCAGCCTGCTTTATGTAATTGAGTTTTTTGCATGCGTAACAAGCTGGCCATATTTAAAGTTGCCTTGCTCTGTTATGAATGTTTGAACAAAACCCAGTCTGGATGTTTCAGCAGTAGCGTGGAAAAGAACCAATACGAACAGTCACACCACTGCACTTGACTATATGATAAACCATGTTGTAAAATTGGTCAGCCACTTAATTTGGAATTACTAAGTCTATATGACGCGAGTCCTGGTTTTCTGGTTACTGCTGCTTACGAATGCAGTTGAGTCACTCAGGGTAAAATGACAGGCTTAGATACTGGCTTCGCATAATTTCCAGCTCTTTGTAGCTCAACCGTTCATCAGTATGGTTCCAACTTATACCCAACTGTGAGCCTCATCTGCAAATACAACAATCTTTGTACAGCTAGGCGGAAAATTTGCCATTAAGCGACTGCAAAAAACCTTGTTTTCAGGAAATTGCTAAAATGGGTAGGCATGCCCGTATTAAAGGAGCACTCATGCGTATTGTTCCACAGATTTGCGCAGCGTTTTTTTAATGATACAAACTCAGTTAGAAACTGTATTTAGTTCATATTGCACTCACCATGTTCATCACAGCTTTGTATCAGGCTGCACGCACTGGAACATCAGCAGTTTCATTATCAGCGGACTTGTAGATTAAATCAGCAGTTTGCTGAACAGTTGCAGGAAATAAGGCAGTTTATTGCAGTCTTTACGCAGCACTGCAGCAGTACACGCTAAATGCTGCTGCTGTAATACTGCAGCGATATGGCTTGCTAGTGAGCTGCTCCCTGTGCCTGCTTAAGTAACGTTCGACTAGAAAAAACAGACATGTGTCCCTGTGTATATTTCGAGCAGCAACGGCTAGACTTTTTGCATCCAGTGACAGGCGTGTCGCTACCTCTCACTCCGGCAGTACTATGTCTTTCGCATACCGCGACATGCTTAGCTGTAGCGGGTGGTGTAGGTGGTGTTGACCTCAATGCAGACAACTATTCTTTTTTATATGCGTTTAAATATACTAAACGATTGAGGAAATACAAACAAACCAACTTTAGTTTTCGCAAACTACAACAAGTGGGCAGGCCACCACCGTGCCACCACAATCCTTATTCACACAAAACTCATCAACGAGCTTAGTTGTAGTGCGGCTACGTAACATTAACAACGATCAAAATTCATTCAACCCATTCAAACGTAGCCAGTGCTGGTCAGCCCTTATACACAGGAAATCTATAGTTGAAATATGCTTATGTGCCATCTAATATAACGACCTGCAGGTTTCCTAAGCAGTTCCGATTCCATTTGGCAATTAACCCACTTTCACAAAATGTACATGAATTAGAGTGGTGCTGCTTCTTGGTTACTTTAACCATATACATGTTAACTCTAAACACGACAAACTTGTACTCACAAATTATGGAGCCTAGCATTCTAGAAATGATATCTGCAAAAGATCACACAAACCATCATGTCCTTCACCAAGTAGAGGCTCCTCGTGCGCGGTCGTCTGTGCCAGTGCCCAGAATCATTGCTCAAAACACTTATCCCACGATAACCAGGAGGTGCTGCCTCTGGTTACACTAATAACTGAAAAGTTTCATAAGCTCTGCGGCTCCAGACATTGGACTGGCGACCGGTACCAGCCTATAACAAAGCAATCAACGCCGAGCTGGCGCAGCCTGCGACGGCCGATCTGACGCAGCTTCAAAAAACAAGTCGGGTGGCCCCCGTCCCCTAAAAACTTCCTCGGAAAACAATATTTTTCGTATTTCTTTCTGCTTAAAATTATATATATTTTTTTAATTGAGAAATTTTTTCCCGTTGTCAGAAGGCAACTAAACTTTTTTGTGGCGGTGTTGCCGCACCCTCTGCACTCTCCTGCATCCCTCCTGGATCCGCCCTGGTATAGTGTAATATTGTGTTTTAGATTCTTCGTTCCAGTAATTTGACTGTAATATTTTTATTGTTTTTATTTGCGGCGATATTGCGACAACCAAATGGCATCTTTAGGCGTAGCGCCATCCTCGTCAATTCGAACTTTCGATCTGAAACATTTATTTTTCGCATCAAACTGATATGAAACTTGCTAATATCATTTCAGAGTATAATAGTGGGCAATATGCTTATTATAATGGATTCTTCCCACTATATACTCAAGTTTATTTAGTTATATAAAAAGAGGGGGGTGTGGGTGAGTGGTTTTTTTTTTATTTTTTTTTTTTTTGTTTCCCCTTCCTCTCCTATACACCCAAGGTGAGTGAGCTACAGGTCACATTTATTGACTGTTTTGAATCCGCAGACGACGCCATATTGTTCAGGTTGTTAATAGTAGCGTTGAGTGTCAATTAAGTTGCCGTTCAAGCGACTGTTAACTGTGGATTTTAATATGCAGTTTTTTCTGCTCTAGGTATTCTCTTCTGTGAGGTGGCGTTTATCTTAGCTTTTTTTATTGTTCATACTAGGCGACCGTATTCCGACTGCGTCCTAATGTCGCCAATAGTAGTGGTATTAGGGAGTTTCGCTATCGATCATCTCTCTCACCTCAGTCGCCATAGTCTTTGATGTGCCAGCCAGGTCGCTGCTTCATCCTGGCAGATAGAGAATGGCAATGTCGTCATCTTCCCTGCGCGTTGGTGGAGCATCTTCAGTTTCAGACGCATGGGCGGTCTTGAGTTTTTCTTGCTTTGTACTATTGGAGCTAGAGACCGTGATGATGATTATAATCACGCCGGAGATGATCTGTAGTACTTACTGTAGTCTGGTAGATAGTTCGTCTAACGAATTCGTAGTCTGCTTGAAGGGAAATATCCCGCATATTGTGTTTATGTTACATCAGCGTCGTGTATCATAGTAACGTTTGATATGCTGGCAGAATACTTTTACTTCACGTATTGACGATAGGATGCGTTATTTCTTAGCAATTTCATCAGATTCGGAAAATTTACCTCCGCCATTGCGATCAGCTCCATCTATACTTTTGTACGTCGGGAGTGATTGGACGGTGCGTTGCTACTATGGCATGTGATTGTGTCATAGGAGGGGTTGGACCATCAAAGTTTCGCATTTCGGCATGTCATTTGAAGTTCTGCAGTTTCGTATGACACCGTATCATCTTCCTGTGAACTGCTGAGCATAGCTGAGATCATAAATATTATTGTCAATATTATCTGGAATCATTATCATTCTCTATTAAAGTAGAAGTGTGACTGAGTGTCAGTATTCAGAATCATGTACTTCCTGAGTACCTTCCCTTGTATGTCTCATCTCACTTCCAATAGCAACACGTTGCAGTGTTTCGTCAGCGAAATCGTTTATTTTAAAAAGTTTCGCTAGGCGCGCCATCTTTATTTAGTGTCAACGCATGGCCAGTGACAGACGGGAGGTGGTCCGGGTGCGTATGAATCCAGGGTTGCACTCGGTTATTTCACTTTCACCCAATAGGTGCCCTAAATGGGGTTACCAATTGCTTGTATGTAGATGTCACCAAGCACCATCTGTTCATGTGTATATCGACTGGCCTAAATATAATTCGTAAATGGTGGTGTAGAAACAGATATTTCGATAACTTGATGACAAAATCTTGGTATACACTAAATAAATAAGATTTTTAACTATATACATATATCAACAAATTTGAGAGTAATAAAATAAATAAACAACTGTAGTTTGCGACTATAAAACATTTCTGCATAGAGAATTATAGCCTAGTTAGTGAGATTGTATCCAGGAACTGGGCCGGGATATAGCTATTTAGCCCTTGGATCACCACAAACATGAAATCGTCATTATTCTTAATCAAATGTCATGAATGTTGATGCGAATTTGTATCGGCCAAAAAACTGCGCTATAGTACATGTCGTATTTATGCGGACCCATCGCGTCTGGTATATAAGCGGTAATAGTACTGAACTCTGCTTGATCTTTCACTTAGGTTACATAAATTCATCATCGGAAAAGCATTGTCCCTCAAACGTGCTCTTGCGTTCGTTGTAGCGGAATTCCTGCTGTGTCTAGGGCTCTGTGTGCTGGCAATCAAAGGCAACGTTATCTGCTGTGGGTGTGGGCATGGCCAGACGGCAAGCTGGCACGCGTTGACGCAGCCATTCTACAGAATGGGACTGTGGGACGTCCTTCCAGATATAACCTGCAACAAGTCTACCTACTCTAACGTTTCACATTTATTGCATGTGGCTCATTGTTATATTTTGACATGTTCTTGGCATGCCGACGTCATACTTGTGGATATTGTTGTTATGTAGTGGACCTAGGTAGGTCACCGTGAGTTCGCGCACAATGCGTGATTTTTTAGATTATATGTGGATCATTCTCGCTCCTTTGGAGGTGGCGATTGCCTTATGTGTCAGTACGGTTTTTTACAGTCGCCCTGCTTTGAGAAAGCGTGAATGTTAACAGCTGAGTGAGTGTGGGTCTCACCAGCTTTAAATGCTTTTCTTTGTTTCTATTATACCTATCTCTTGCATCTGTATTTACGTAAGATTGGGAATCGGTGACAAACAAACGTGTCGTCGAGTGACTCTGATATCCGCCCCCTTTGAAAAAACCCCCTGACGACGTGGTCTTCCCCGCATGGCAACAACTAGCAAATCTGTTGGATCATTACGCGTCTCATTCGCTGCCGTTAAGTTATTGGCGTTCCCTTGCTATGTGAGAGGTTTGCAATGTGGGCAGGGCCACGCCATAAGCTTCTTGACAAGGACCTCCTTACACAATCTTCTCTTGCAATGTAAAATTTGCTATGTCTTTTTATGTCTAGTATGGCAGCATGAGAGTGCGGCTTGATCCGAGGTGTGGGAAAATATCCGCTATATGCTTTACTGTTGCCAGGCAAATAGTTGTTGAATTTTTTACACTGCAACGCCATGTCGTTGACCTGTCGTTTTGTTGAATTTTTTACACTGCAACGCCATGTCGTTGACCTGTCGTTTTGCCGCTTAGATGTGTAAGATTATCCACGACTGTCGAAAGCTCTGTCTTTTGTCGCCGCTGTGGTGGCATTTGCTTATATCTATGAACTCGGGGGCTATAGATCGCAGGTGGCGCTATGTATAATGTCGTGGCATTGTAGGATCGAGCATGCGAATGATTCCTCTACTCGCCTCAGCCGAATAGCAGTATGTCATAATCAGGGTGTTTGACGCACTCCATCTGTAGATAGTATCCCACATACGCTTGTGTTAATGGGGTTGGTTGCTTCGACGTTGACGCGGTGCCTCTCAGTGCTTGGCGTTCTTTCCTGCTACGATATTGCAGTGGGTACTCGTACACCCGCAGTTCACCTCCTGTATGCGTCTGATAGCCTGGGTACTCCGACTCACGCCAGTGCTTGCATTGTAGATGCCGCCAACGTCGCAGCATCACACATTAAGTGCTCGTCATTCTCTTCTCATCGCAGGTATTAATTATCAAACGCTCGTGGTGCACGCCGGGCTCCATTTCCTTCTTTTTCTGGATGATTTCTTTTCTATTACACAGGGCAGTCGATCCTTCTTTACTTAGGCTGACTTCTTCTTCCTTCCTGCTTCCTTGTTCACTGTTCCTGGTGCGGTAGCTGCAGCTGTGACTGGTGCTGGCTGATTCTTTATCTATTTTATATCTATCTATATTATCTGTTTTGACTTTAGATTTATTTTTCTCAGCTCGGTCTCTCCGAGATTCAATATATTGTACTGCCCGCAGATCCATGGTGGAATTGCCTGTAGCGACCATTGCTTGTAGAATTAAGTGTGATTGGTGCCACCTCGACTATTTGTTGTCTGTACCTCTGCTCCGAATTACACACGCTGGCTGTCGACCAAACTGTGTCATTTCGTACGTAATTGACGAAGTTGAGGCAGCTTGATAAGTATTGGCGACGGCCTAGCCGTGTCGCTCGACATGCTTGGGATATGTCTCGCTTCGGTTAAACGGCAGCGCATGATGTGTTAATTTGTCCTGCTTCGCGTACTGTTGTCCCTGCATATATGTTGGTGCCGACCGGTCCGTACATTCCTCCACAGCACGTGCATGCAATGGAACACTCGCATCAAGCCTTGCGACTGGTCAGTTTTGACTTTTAGAGGCTTCTGAATTGCGCTTTGAAATCGACGACAACGCTTTGACTTGACTGGACATTCGGGGACTTGCTGGCAGATTCAGCTATTCTTCTCAAGACCTTCTTGTAGTCCGGCGAGCCGACTGCCTTATCAGTAAACAGCTATACCGAAAGTACCTTTACAGTCTTGTTCAGTTTTCTTTTCTTTTACAGTACAAGGTTTTTTCAGTCGCCCTGTTTTGACGAAAGCGCGTTGAATGGGAACCAGCTGAGCGGAAGCGGTGGTCTCACCATGCTTAAATGTTTCATTATAATGCCACGCTTTGCATTCTTCTAACAGGGCAATTGGATCGGATGGCAAACAGACGTGTGTCGGTGACTCTGAGATATCACCATTGTGAAAAACGTCTGCGACGGGGTCTTCCTGCGACAACAGCTGCAACAAAATCATTCCTCGGTGGATCCTTGTCTCATTCGCGTGCCACTAAGTTGTTGGCGTTCCTTGCTATGTTGATAGGTTTGCATATGCTGTGGCAAGCGCATCGCCGTACAACTCTTGGACAAGGGACCTCCTCAACAATTTTGCTTGCCGATTGCTAAATTTGTGTTCAATTGCTATGTGCTTTTTATGGTCCAGGCTATGGCAGCATGGCGTGGGCTGATCCGGCAGTGTGAAATATCTTCACTGCTTCTACTTTTGCAGGCGAATAGTTGTGGAATTTTACTGCAACGCACTGTCGTGACTGTCGTTTCGCCCGGCTTAAATGTGTAGATTATCGACGACTGTCGCGAGTTGTCTTTGCACGGTGTCGGTCGCTATTGATATATCTTGACTCGGGAGAACTAGATCAAGCGGTGGAGCTTGTATGATGTCGTGGATTGTTGAGGCTCCGCCATGGATGCATTGCCTCCACTTCGTCAGAATAGCAGTATCGGCACCATCAGGTGTTCTTGACGCTCCATCTGTAGATAGTTCTACCACACGTTGTTCGCTTATGGGTTTGCGTTGCTTCGGTGCAGCCGGTGCTACTCAGTTGCTGGTCTTTCCTGTACGAGTATTGCAGTTTGGCATACTCGGCCACACCCGCAGATCACTCCTTACTGTGTTGAAATGCACTTGGGTACCTCGCGACTCACGCCAGGGTTGGCATTGGTGATGCTGCAACGGTCGCGCCATAAGCATAAGTGGCCTCGTCATTCTTCTTCCTCGCAGTATATTATGCAAACGCTACCAATATGCGGATATACACCATCTATATTCATGACGCATACGGCAACAGTAAAGCAGTAAGGATATTTTCACACTCGGGATTCAAGCCCACTCTCATGCTGCCATACCTGGACATAAAAAGGACATAGCAATTTTACATTGGCAAGAGAAATTGTTAAGGAGGTCCTTGTCCAAGAGCTGTATGGCGTGCCTTGCCCAGCATTATGCAAACCTATCAACATAGCAAGGAACGCCAATAACTTACGGCAGCGAATGAGACCCAATGATCCAACAGATTTGCAGTTTGTTGTCCAGGAAGACCACGTCGTAGAGGGGTTTTTTCAAGGGGGATATTTCAGAGTCAACTCGACGACACGTTCTGTTTGCCACCGATTCCCAGTTTGACTGTTAAAGAATGCAAAGCGGTGGTATATAGATGGAACATTTAAGCTGGTGAGACCACACTTCACTCAGCTGGTTACCATTCACGCTTTCGTCAAACAGGGCGACTGTAAAAAACCGTACTGACACATAAGCAATCGCCATCCTCGTAAAGGAGCGAGAAATGATCCCACATATAATCTAAAAATGCACCATTGTGCGCATACTCACTGGTGACCACCCCTAGGGTCACTACATGAACACAATATCCACAAGTATGACGTCTGGCATTTGCCAAGAAACATGTCAAAATATTAACATGAGCCACATGCAATTAAATGTGAAACGTTTAGAGTAGTAGATTGTTTGGCAGCTTTATCTGGAATGGGTTACGGTTCCCACAGTCATCCATTCCTTGTAGAATGGCTGCTGGATACGCGTGCACTGCGTCTGGCATGCCCACACCCAAGCAGATAACGTTGCCTTTGATTCCACACAAGGCCCTAGAACAGAGGATCCGCTACAATCGAAGCAAGAGCAGCTGGTTTGAGGTGACAATCTTTTCCGATTGGATTGAAACTTTATTTGTACCTAATGTGAAAGGATCAACAGGATGTTCATTACTATTAACCCTTATTATACCAGGACCGGATGGGGTCCGGCATAAATAGACATTGTACTATACCAGTGCCGGATACAAATTCTGCCATCACATTCTATGATCTATTTGATAATGAATAATGACGATTTCTGTTTGTGTGTATCCAAGGGCCTAATATACTATATTGCCCGGCTAGTTCCTGGATACAATTCTCTACTTAACTATGCTAAATTCTCATGCCATGACATGTTTTAATAGTTTCTTCAAACTACAGTTGTTTTTATTTTATTTTATTTACTCTCAAATTTTGTTGATTTTATATTTTATATAGGTTAAAATTATTTTATTTTATTTTAGTGTATATCCAAACTTGTTTTGTCAATCAAGTTTATCGAATTATTGTTTCTTACACCACCATTTACAAGTTTGTTATCATTTAGCAGTCGATATACAATGAACAGATGGTGCTTGGTGAAATCTACAGCAATTTGGTAAAATTTAGGGCACCTATTGGGTGAAATGTGAAATAACCGAGTGGCAACCCTGGATTCCATACGGCACCCGGACCACCGTCCCGTGCTGTCACTGGGGCATCGTTTGACACTAAATAAAGATGGCTGCGCCCAGGAAACTTTTTTTTTTAAATAAACGATTTTCTGTGGATGAAACACTGCAACGTGTTGCTAATTGTGATAGTGAGGATGACGACATAAAAGGGGAAGGTACTCAGGATATGATTCTGAATCTGACACTCAGTCAGACTTCTAATTTAATAGAGAAATTGATAATGATTCCAGTAATATAGTATTGACAATAATATTTATGATCTCAGCTATGCCAGCAGTCACGAGGAAGATGATACGGTTGTCATGGAAACTGCAGATGTCAATGACAATGCCGAAATGCGAGATTTGATGGCTCCCACCCCTCCTATGACACAATCAGCAGTGCCAGTAGTACAACCACCTCATCCAGCTCCACTACAGAAAAGTATAGATGGCGCTGATCGCAAATGGCGGACGTTTAAATTTTCGAATCTGATGAAATTGCTAATGAAATAACCATCCTATCGTCATATGAAGTAAAAGTATTCTGCCAGCATATTCAACGTTACTATGAGTACACACCTGATGTAACATAACTACAATATCGATATTTCACCTTCAACAGACTAGAATTCAGTAGACGAACTATCTACAGACTACAGTACAGTAGCTACAGATTCATCTCCGGCTGATTTAATCATTCATCACCTCTAGCTCCCAATATGTCACAAAGCAAGAAAACTCAAGACTCGGCCGCCATGCGTCTTGAAACTGAAGATGCTCCACCAACGGACAGGGAACGATGACGACATGCCATCTCTACTGGCCAGGATGGAACAGCGACTGGCTGGCAACATCAAGACTATGGAGACTGAGGTGAGAGAGATGATCGATAGGAAACTCCCTAATGACCACTGATATTGGCGACATTAGGACCAGTCAGGAATACGTGTCTGCCTAGTATGAACTAATAAAAACTAACCTAGATAAAGCCCTCAGCAGAATGAGAATACTAGAAGAAGAAAACTGCATATTAAAATCCACAGTTAACTCGCTTGAACAGCAACTTAATGACACTAACTCTACTATTAACAACCTGGAACAATATGGTCGTCGGGGGTCTCTGGGATTCCACAAACTATCAATAAATCGTGACACTGTAGCTCACTCACCTTGGGTGTGATAGGAGAGGAAAGGGGGATATATAAATAAATCTTGAGTATATATGGGAGAACTCCCATTATATAGCATATCTCCCACTATATACTCTTGATAATGATATATGCATAGTTTTCATATCAAGTTTTGATGCGAAAATAAATGTTTCAGATCTGAAAGTCTGAAATTTTGACGAGTGATGGCGCTACGCCTAAATGATCGCCATTTTGGTTTTCGAATATCGCGCAAATAAAAACAATAAAATATTACAGTCAAATTACTGTAACGAAGAATCTAAAACACAATATTACACGTATACAGGGGCGGATCCAGGGAGGGATGCAGGGAGTGCAGGGGGTGCGCAACACCCCACCTAAAAATGTTTAGTTGCCCCTTTTCTGGACAACGGGGAAAAAATTTCTTCAATTTAAAAAAAATATATATAGATTTTTAAGCAGAAAAAATACTGAAAAATAAGTTGGTTTTCCGAGGAGTTTTTTTAGGGGGGACGGGGGGCCAACCCGACTTGTTTTTTGAGCTGCGTCAGATCGCCGCCAGGCTGCGCCACCGTTGATTGCTTTGTTATAGACTGGTACCCGGTCGCCAGTTCCATGTTGGAGCCGCAGAGCTTATGAAACTTTTCAGTATTAGTTTGTAATCCAGGAGGCAGCACCTCCTGGTTATTGTGGGATAGTGTTTTGAGCATATGATTCTGGGCCTGCACAGACGACAGCCACGAGGAGCCTCTACTTGGTGAAGGACATGATGGTGTTGTGTTGATATTTTGAAGATATCATTTCTAGAATTGCTAGGCTCCATAATGTTTTGTGAGTACAAGTTTTGTCGTGTTTAGAGTTAACATGTTATAGGTTAAAGTAACCAAGAAGCAGCACACTCTAATTCATGTAATTTGTGTGAAAGTGGGTTTAATTCCCAAATGGAATTCCACTGTTTAGGACCTGGCAGGTCGTTATAAGATTGGCAACATAAGCGATATTTCACTATAGATTTTCCTGTGTATAAGGGTCTGACCGAGACTGGCTACGTTTGAAATGGGTTGAGGAATGTTGATCGTTGTACTGTTACTGTTACGCCCACTACACTAAGCTCGGTTGATGAGTTTGTGTGAATAAGGATTGTTGTGGCACCGTGTGGTGGCTCCCACTGGTTTGTAGTTTGGGAAAACTAAAGTTTGGTTTGTTTTGTATTTCAGTCAATCGTTTTAGTATGATTAAACGCATATAGAAAAAGAGATTAGTTGTTCTGCATTGGAGGTCAACACCACCTACACCCACACGCTACACTAAGTCCGTGTAGCGAAAGCAGAGTACTTGCCGGAGTGAAGGTAGCGAACGCCGGGTACCAGTCTAGCTTTGCTACAGACATTGTCGTTTTTCGTCAACGCGCGCGGCTCTAGCAACCATATTGCTGCAGTTATTACAGCAGCAGCATTTAGCGTGCTACTGCTGCAGTGCTGCTGTAATAACTGCAATAACTGCTTATTTCCTGCAACTGTTCACAAAACTGCTGATTTATCTACAAGTCCGTCTGATAATGAAACTGCTGATGTTCCAGTGCGTGCAGCTGATGACAAAGCTGTGGATGCACATGGTGAGTCAATATGAACTTAAATACAGTTTATAATACTTGAGTTTTGTATCATTTAAAAAAACGCTCGGCCAAATCTTGTGGACAATACCAAGTGAGTTGCTCCTTATAGGGCATGCCTACCCATTTTAGCAATTTTCCTGAGAAACAAGGTTTTTTTGCAGTCGTCTTAATGCAAATTTTTTCCCCTTAGCTGTACAAAGATTTGTTGGTATTTTTTGCAGATGAGCTCACAGTTGGGTATGATGTTGGGAACATACTGAATGGAACGGTTGAGCTAAAGAAGCTGGATAATTATGCGAAAGCCAAGTATCTAACCTGTCATTTTACCCCTGATGACTCAACTGCATTCGTAAAGCAGCATGTAACAAGAAAAACCCAGGACTAGCGGTCATATAACTTAGTATTTCAAATTAAGTGGCTAGACCAATTTAAATGGTTATCATATAGTCAAGTTGCCAGTGGTGGACTGTGTCGTTATTGCGTTCTTTTTCCACCTACTGCTGAAAACATCCAGACTGGTGTTTTGGTTTCAAAGCCATTCACTAACTTGAGAAAGGCAACTTGAAAAGATGGCCAGCTTGTTACGCATGAAAAAACTCAATTTCATAAACAGGCTGTACGAGCAGGAGCCGATATGCTGAAAGCAATGGCCAATCCCACATCAGCTGTTCAGTATAAGCTGGCTGAAGAGAACAGGCGGATTTATGACAGAAATATCCATATTCTGAAACAAATAGTGAATGTTATTCTATTGTGTGGCAAACAAAACCTGGCATTGCGTGGGCATTGGGATGACAGCAGCAGCACAGCCAGCAATAAAGGAAACTTTTTAGAAATTTTATCCTTAATAGCTGAATCTGATCCCATTCTGAAAGAACATCTCAAGAACGGCAAAAAAATGCAAATTTCATTTTGAATAGTTTTCGATGTTATCTTTGCATTTTTTTTACTTAAAACGTACTTAGTAGTACTATTACTATATTCTCTCTGGCAAGAGCCCACTCATTTGGTCTAAATTTGGTAAAAGTAAGTACTACTGGCAAGAGTAATACTGAGTATGTTTTAAATAAGATATCAGTCGTTGAAATTCAAGTTGAAGTCCAAGTTTTATAGTAAATGTATGAACGGAAAGCATATAAATTAGTACATGTAATGATTTTAATTTTCTTTTGCAATAAAAGTGTGTTTGATCCATATCGCAGTTTGATTTCACCAGGTACTAGTATTTTGTCGCTCTGATGGCAGTTAATTTCAAGCAAGTTGGTGGTTTTTTTGGCTTTGTGGATTTTGCCTTGTACTGGAATTGTCTGGTTCATTGCTATGACAAGACTTGAAGTACAAAAATTTCGTCTCATATGCTCTGAAAATGCATAAAAAGGAGTCTGATTTTCAAAAAATTTCTGGGGGAGGTCCCCCCGACCCTCCACCAGTTCCTTCGCACGTGCAGTGCTCGCGCACAAGTTGCCCCTAACAAAATCTCAAAGTGCCCTTTCCCACCTGCACCCCCCCTAGACAAAATCCTGCATCCACCCCTGGTATATAGGTATGATTGTAGAGTTGCTAACCAGTTAGACGAAATAAACGTAATTGGACGTTGTCATCACCCTCCTCTAATACGCTCTTAATAATATTCCAGCATTAATTGCGGGTGCAACAAACAAAAATATTTCATTATGGCTCACCCTAAAAGACCTGAACTTAAACTAGGGGGAGCACGTCGGAGAATTTTAAAAACATTGAACAGTGATTTAACGATTACTGCATACAAAACTTCAATGAGATCAAAGCTGTTAAAAAGTCACATGAAATCTGACAAAACTCCCATATCTATGCTGTCACAGTTAGAGTGACAGAGTTTATACACGCGGCATGACCTAAATATATGCCCTAGGTGATTCGTACGCGCGATAGCTGGCGAGAGAGACGTGCGGGAGAGGTCAGACTGCCTGGAGTTTTTGTCTAGAATAGATGTATGAAGGTTGTGTCTTACATAAATGTGTAAATTGTGTGTCTGATATAGACGTGTAAAAATTGTGTCTGATATAAACGTGTAAAGATTGTGTCTGATATAGATGTGTAAATATTGCGTCTGATGTAGACGTGTAAAGATTGTGTCTGATGTAGACGAGTGAAGTTACTTTTTGGGATGGACCGATTGAGTTATGTCTGAGAGAGATGCGCGGCCGGAGAAGGGGCCGAAGTTTGTGTTTGAAAGACACGTGTGGCTGGAGAATAGAAGGAAGAAGACGAAATCTATTTACTTAGTACAAAATTATTAATGTTTCTATACTATAGCCAGGCCTACTTTCTTTCACCTACACCGCCGATAGTTTCCAACCATTGCATTACCAGGTGCCATTGCTCTCGCAGCGGGACTGTTGCACGCTTGCACTAATATAGAGAGTGCTCTCTATATTATAGAGATCAGTGAGACAGGAAACGCATCAGAGTCAATAGAACACCACAGTTATTGATTGTCTCTGTATGCATGCGCCCTGCACTACTTCCGATAATGGCAGCGCTGCGTCAAAAATGCTACCGATGCTTCGCTGGCTACAATTTAGCAAAAAAAATCAGATCGCTATTTTTCGATTTATTTTTATATCGATATCGAACGCAAATACATCGTGATTTATCAATGAGGTGGGCATGGATGACAGTTACAACCGTATCTGGTGTGTACACAACCGCGTTGAAGCACACCAATGCGCATCAAAAGCTCATTGAAATTTCGGTGTTTCAACGGTATTAGATATTGAAACGTTCAACCAGATCATTTCTGCCACTTCAATGGAAATGTTTTGTGGTATAACAAATAATTGATAACATAATATTATAAATAACCTAACAAATATTACTTCAAAATAAAATGTGATTAGCACAAATTAAAACTTAGTAACATGGCATTTGCTTTAGCTGCATAGGAAAAGCTTACTCCGGCTTAAAACAACCTTTGCCGATAAACGGAGGCCTGACACGCTTTTACAGGTGTGTGCAGCTAGCCACATACACCGACCTATGGAGGAATACTCACAAGTGGTCAGGAATCGGAATGTGCGGCTTCAGTGGGGAGTCTTGAGTGCATTTGATAGCCACGAAGCATAAGGTCTGCTAACTAAATTATACAATCTGCAGATGCGTCATATTGACGAGATGCCTCTATGCTGAGCCAGCTAACTCTTGCAGTCGTTCGAGATGCAATTTGCCGAGTTGAGTCAGGTCTTCAAATCTGCCGCTTTTGGCGGACATAACAAGTCTCATGGCTGGCGACTTTTACCCAACTGCCACCTGTTGTAAGCCAGGTATATGGAGAAACCGGCCACTATTGTTCTTGTCTCGCTGTTTTAGGCAGTTTCTCGGATAAGGTGCTACTGGACTTAAGTTTCTTCGCCAGCAAAGATGCAGCTTTGATCACCTGCCGATCAAGTTGAACTCGTTACATGGCCGCTATCTTATCTGAAGCCTCTTGCTGTCTTGCTGACAGAAGCACCCTCGCCTCTGCAACAACAACAATCAACAGGGTTACGCACTGTTCTTTTCGCGCAATTTTCGAAACAGATTCTTCATGCTGAAAAGCTAAACCAGCTCCAAGCAAGCCACACTACCTACACGGCCGAATAGATTCCGGATTTGCGAAAGGCTGACAGAGTCCAAGATACCGAAGTTTACGGTTCGCCTTAAAAGTCGGTGCATCCGGTGGATTTCCCACTGGCAAAACCTTTCGAGACACAGATTGTTCAATGCATTATAGAAGAAGTACAAGCAATTTCATCTGCAGGGCCCCTGGTGAATTCGCACGTAAAAGGCTCAGAAGAGAGGCTGTAACCTCACACTCAACTTTCCACGATTTTACTTCCCCATCGCAGCAGAAGGTCACTACCAACCAGGAAGCAGCTGGCATTACGTACTGGCATTTACCTTGACTATCCACAGAGTGCCAGGGCATGAACTGTCATCTTGTGTTTCTCGTATGTGCAAGTTGCACTATAAAAAATATATCAAACTATTGTTCAGTTTAATATTTATAATTTTATTTTTCTTTAACAGATTTCGAGATCACAGGGAGGGAACCTGGGTAACTGCCAGTGACACATCTTTTTATCGACCTGTGGGCAACCATGTACCCAGCTGGCAGTCCCAACAACCAGGCAAAGTGATGGTGGATCTCTCATGCAGGACCTGTACTTGCACGATCACCGTGTGAAGAAGTTCTCTACGAGATCCATGCCGACACATAGAGGCAGCAGAGATGCATCACGCAAGTTCTGTTGGCAGTATAGACGAGGTGAAGGCAGAAGAGAAGGAGATTGTTAGTCAGAGATTCGTCGCAAAGCAGCTGGCGACCCCAGGGCAGAGAAACTATGCCCTCTGTTTTCGTGATATTGAAATAAAGTTTTCCTCAATGTAATGCGAGTTTTATACAGCATTTTCCACACTTGCCTCCTGGCCCTGAATGGGCTTTCTGTACTGCTGTGCCGTAAATTCTCTTCAAGCCATTCTATTCCACACCGCCTCTTGTGATCATCACGGACGCTATGGATGGTATACAAAATTGGCATTGCTGACTGACTGTATGAACCAATCAAATTACTGCATCTGTTTTTATCACGGCACAGGACATATATTTTCTTGGCACGTTTACACCCCCTATTTGCACTGCAATAATTGGGAAAAAAATTGGGTTGGGGTCTATATTTGGGAAGATATTTTAGAGACTTCTATGTTCTGTTCTATGTTCTATTGTTCAGGTATCGTTTTGCCAAGTGGAGAGGTACTCGGGATTCGAGGAATAAACGTTGAGGTTGAGTTTCGTATATCTGCGTCCACTAATTTATTGGAGTAAGAATTATGTGAGATAAAGATATCTACTCTAATTGATGTACTAAGTAAGAGAGATACAACATAGACAAACGCCTCAACCAACAAAATTATCAAAATACATTAAAAAGCTCTATTTTTATGTACCCCACCCCCTCCCGTCTATAACTAGGTGTCAAGAAAGCATTGTGGCACAGCTATCTGTCGATCTGTATGAGACTCTCGGCGACCAAGCAACAGAGATGCGAGCCGCAGATTAAGCCGGTCACGTGACAAGGAAATGGTCGGCAAACCGCGACAGAGAAATGCAAAAAGCAAATCGGAGTCATCACTAGTGCCGAGAAGGGTCAGCTAATAACGGTGATGGCTTGCTGTTCCCAAACATTGATGCTTTCATTTCAACACGATACAATATTTCCAAGAAACGTGATTAAATCCTGCTTCTTCAAATGGAGCGGGCGGCTCCTGCGGGATGTAAGGGGCTGGTCACGGATTCGAGGTGGATGAATTATGACTGCTTCCTCAAATGGATTTTCGTGTCCCAGGTTAGATGTTCCGCAAGTCAAGAACAGTGCTTGCTAATCCTTAATACGCACAGAGTTCGCACTCTCACTGGATGTCCTGCGACTTATGACACAGAAAACGGTGTGCATCATGCTTTCAATCCCCCCCCGCCACATACCACCCACAAGCCTACAAGGGTACGCGTGGCCGGAATCGGGCCACCGTATGTGGTGTGTATGGGCCATTTAAGTGTTCTTCGAACAGGCGACAGACGTGTGTGATTGAAAAAAAATCGCGTCGGGCGTGCCGTTACCAAACTACCAACGTCGGCGGAGCTGATGAACAGAGCTTACGAGGCGGTCGCACGCGGGTTCACAAAATCCAGTCAGTGGATTTCTCAAAAACGCGCATTTGATAAAGTGATTCGGTGTCTTCACTGAAAGCAGACTTTTGCCGCGCGTCAATTGCCTCTACGAAGATAGCCAGCAAACTCGACGCAGTACCACAACGACGCAGATACCACATACGATGCACGGTCCATGACACTCCATGTCCGTCACACTCAGACAGGACCCCCTCTCCGTCAACGCCTGGGCACCTCTCTCCGTCAACCTCGACACCCTCGTCGTCAACCTTCACGCAAAAAGCGCCCTCCTCCGTCCCTCTCGACACGCGGCAACATTCCTCAGTCAAACTTCGGCCAGGCAGTGCCTCCACGATCGTGACACCAAAACATATAAAACCAATGCCAGCTGCTCCGATATCCCACCTTAATCCGCCACTGCGGCGGTATAGATTTGAATAGTGTTTGTTGTGAACATTGCACATAAGACATAAAAAGACAAGTGTGTGTAAACGACCATTGTTCTAACTTCCCTTATTAAATCAAATTAATCAGAATACTGCTATAAACTCTTAGCCCGCATAGCTGACGACACATCTTATACAGGACTGGATCTCCTCAAGAGCACGGCTAGGCAGTCGGTTTCTGCTACGAGACGAGTGGGTATACGGCGTGTATCGTCGGAGAGTTAGGTTTTTGTCGCCCCGTGTCGCCATAGCGAGAGGACAAGAGGTGTACGGCTAGTGTTGTCGGGGAGATGGGTTGCTATGTAGAGCGTGTCGCCGTAGCGAGAGTACGAGTCAGACACGGCTAGTGTCGTCGGGGAGACGGTGTTGCTATGTAAAGCGTGTGTCGCGGCGCGACTGTTGCACGCTTGCACTAATATAGTGATCTCTATATTATAGAGATCAGTGAGACAGGAAACGCACCAGAGACAATAGAACACCACAGTTATTGATTGTCTTGTATGCATGCGCCCTGCACTAGCTTCCGGATAATGCGCGGCCCCTCCGTCAAAAACTGCTACCATTGCTTTCGCTTGGCTACAATTAGCAAAAAAAAAATCGAGATCGCTATTCTTCTAG
>NW_014577798.1:71199-78249 GCF_000485595.1 Priapulus caudatus
TGGCAACTTGCGTTCAAGATTTACAACGATAACAACAAGTGCCAAACTTTTCAGTTCCCATAAGGCTGGGGCAGCTAAAGTATGTGGAGGCCCTTACTAAATACACAGCGTTTTAGGTGAGTGAGCCTGCCGGGAGCCCGTGGTGAGCGTCGGCAAGTGTATCCAGATCGAAATCACCTATCTGGAAGAACATACCGAAATCGCAAGCCAAGTGCCACCGATATGGCATGAAGCATACGAAGCGCCCCTCGGGCGTTAACCGGCTCATTGGCGCAGCCTATTCTACACACGATTGCGCGACAAGCCACAGCTCCATCGTGCTGATCCTAAATGCCACAAAGCGACCAATGCCTAACCAGAAATTTGGTGGCACCTCTTGTTTATGGACGAGAAATGAAAAACAGTGTTATATATGGCCAGACAAAGTTTTTTGGAAACAACACCGTAATTTGCAACTAATCGCAGTCAGGGGCTTGGAGAAGTGAAAAAAACCATGGCTATCGGGCCTCTGCTGATGGAATCATGCGCATGCTCCTGCCATTGGGTCAAAGGCGTTCTCGAAATAAAGTGGCCATATACAGCAAGAACAGTCAAGCAGAAGAGTTCCTCCACGACCCAGTCTGTTTCCGTGTTCCGAACGGAACATTGAAAAAAACACATCCCAGTCACTACACTGCAAAGTTGAGCTTGAATGTATGTGGGGACAATGTAGAGGCGTGTGAGTTTGTTGTGTACGTAAATGACTCGCTAATCCATAGGACCATAACTCGCAATGAGGAATATCTCACTTGAATTCTTCAAAGGCTAGAGACGTTCTGGAAACGTCACATCATACGTGAACTCTGACACAATATCTGAAAGATGAAGAAAGCAAGAAAGACGACGAGCTGTACTGTTACTGCCAAAAGGCAAAAGTCTCCATTCTTGTTGGATGTGATGGACTGCATTGCCCATTTGAGTGGGTACACCTGGGATGTATTCGACCTGTACGAAAGACGGTGCCAAAGAGAACATGGTATTGTAGGAAATGTAGGAAAAATAAGTAAATGACCAGCCCAGTAAATGATATATTGATCCACGCTGGTCGCTATCTATGTGTAGCTTTAGTTAGTTACTCTTGCCCTCTTGCCCCGAAAATTCAGGTTTAAGTACAGTGAAACACCGGTTTTACGCGCCCCGATTTAACGTGAATTCGGATTAACGCGAATTCGGATTAACGCGAATTCGGATTAACGCGAATTTGGATATAACGCGAATTCGGATATAACGCGATGAGTCATTGGTCGACTTTTTTGCTCTTTCCGGAACTGAAAAGTTATTTCGTGGGTTAAGCCGGCCTTAGGTCGAATTATGATTGAATGTGACGTGACGTGATGCATTGCAACTCACTACAACTGAGTGCTTGACTCAGTGCAGTGCAGACCTGCGATTTTTTCATGCAACTTGACAGTGATTCTAGAATCGCTGTAAAAATTGCTAAATTGTACTACTTTGTCTGCGGGAATATGCAACTGCCACCTGTAACGAGTGTGGTCACTTGCGACAAGTTGTGACAAGTCAAACTCATTTGATTTAGACCAAACCCAAATTCAATGCTCTAGAATTGATTCAAAATCGCATGTGCGCACAGCAGTGACACATTGACCAATCGCTTGCAGTTGCAGGTTGCAGCGGCAGCGGCGGAGCAACACAAATCGCGAGGTTCCGCGCTAGCTTTAGGTCGAAGACAACACAACTGACAGCGACGAGTGTAATACAGTCGAAGGACGAATAACTAAATAGCTAGGGATGACCATTGTTCGGGTTTGGCATATATGACCAGCTGTGTAAAGTCGTAACGCGGGATAGGAGATGAAATTAGGCATTTAGACAGCATGCAGTGAGGACTGTGGAGAGACAATAGGTAGGACGCGTGTCTACCTATTGCAGTATATAACCGCGTGTTCGACCAGAGACACAAACAAGCGATAGTGTTACACAAACTACAGCGATAGAGGATATTGGTTTGAGACAGCTACTGCACAGCATAAAACCTCGTAAGTTATGTGAGGTTACTCGCGTACCTAGACTGTACGCATTCGCCACGTTATGGCGCGGATGCTAGTTAAGTATACGCTATTAAAGAGATTCATGTATACGTTCATACTATTCGTTATAGTCTGTTATTATCTGCATTCACATAGACGCTAGCAGGGTGTAGTCAACACACTCACCGTACCACTGATAGATCATGGGTAGAAAGAGTCTACCTTATACGAGGCAGTACTTGACCCTGGGAAGTTGTAAAAGGCACTTAGGTTGAAGGCAACCGATCGCCTATACATCGCGCACAAAATCAGTTTACATGAATTGTTCAATGTTGCTGTGTGCATGTTTGAGTAAATGTCGTATGAATTGTTTCATTCGTACTGGTCGTTTTTATGCATTATTCATAATTGTCCATCTCTGCTGATCCCGTTTCAATAGAAATTTAATTATTCATCACTTGGCGCACATCACATAAAATATAGAGTCACTGATCTTTATTTTTAAGATAAAACTTTGTGTAACGATAAATTGTTATTTAAAACAGAAATTGAAAAAGATACTATTTGGCATTGGGTATGGAGCCAAAATAGGGCAAATATAAAACATCTGCAATTTAACAACAAAAATATAATCTTTTGAAATTTCGGTATTGAAAATGCCACATTCAGACATTTTGTCTTGCGCTGTAAAGCAGAAGCTGCGCCATCGTCACGTCTTTGCTTCTGAGATATCTCCAAAACTACGCAAGTGAATTGGAACCAGACATCACACTAATGTCCAAACATCGCTCAATGTACCCTAGATGTGTCTTTCGCGGTAATTGAAGTCAGTTGTGACCTACATTCTGGAAGTTAGGTCCTCGGGTCATTGAAAATATTTTCCTGCGCAGATTCCGTGCGCGAACTTCAATTGATTGGAACCATACTTCACAGATATGATCCTCGTGTACTTTAGATATGCTTTGAGTGAAGTGGGTCAGTCTCACTATAAAAATATAATCAAACTATTGTTCAGTTAATATTTATAATTTTATTTTTCTTTAACAGATTTCGAGATCACGAGGGAAACTGGGTACCTGCAGTGACACATCTTTTCTCATCGACTCTGTGGCAACCATGTACCCAGCTGGCAGTTCCCAAACACGCAGGCAAGTGATGGTGGATCTCTCATGCAGGACCTGTTACTTGCACAGACCACGTGTGAAGAAGTTCTCTACGAGATCCATGCCGACCACTAGAGGCAGCAGAGATGCATCACGCAAGTTCTGTTGGCAGTATAGACGAGGTGAAGGCAGAAGAGAAGAAGGTGTTAGTCAAGAGTGTTCGGGCAAAGCAGCTGGCGAAACCCATGGGCAGTAGAAACTATGCCCTCTCTTTTCGTGATATTGAGATAAGTTTTTCCTCAATGTAATCGAGTTTTTGGAGCGCATTTTCCACACTTGCCTCCTGCCCTGAATGGCTTTCTGTACTTCTGTGTCGTAAAGCTTCTCCTTCAACCATTCTATTCCACACCATCTTGTGACATCACGACCTATTGATGGTAATACAGGATTGGCATTTGCTGACTGACTGTATAAACCAATCAAATTACTGCATCTCTTTTTATCACGGCACAGGACATATATTTTCTTGGCCACGTTTACACCCCCGCATTGCACTGCAATAATTGGAGAAAAAAAATTGGGTTGGGGTCTACATTTGGGAAGATATTTTAGAGACTGTTCTATGTTCTGTTGTATATTCTATTGTTCATGTATCGTTTTGCCAAGTGAGAGGTACTTTGCCGGATTCGAGGAATGAACGTTGAGGTTGAGTTTCGTATATCTGCGTCCACTAATTTATTGGAGTAAGAATTATGTGAGATAAAGATATCTACTCTAATTTATGTACTAAGAGAGATACAACAAAGACAAACGCCTCAACCAACAAAATTATCAAAAATACATTAAAAAGCTATATTTTGTATGTACCCAACCGTCTATAACTAGGTGTAAAGAAAGCATTTTCAACTATATTATCAATATAAAATGGTGGCTAAAACTGGAGAGCTACATTTATTTTAATATGTGGCATACCATTATATTTGCAGATGAAATTTGCGGTGGCTATTCATGATATAGTTCAGATGTGGGACCGAGCTATCTGTCATGATGAAGACAGGCACCAACAACACGAGAGATCGACGTCGGCGATCTACACGTGACAAGGCAATGTCGGCAAACCGCGACAGAGAATATGCAAAACCAAAGCGCAATCCATTTTGCAGGAAAAGAATTATGCAAAAGGTTATATAGATCAAGATACTATCTTTGTCATATGTCGTTCAATCCAGAGCACGGCCTAGCGGAGTTACCGTATTTTTCCAGCAAGTGTTCCAAGAAATTTGGCAGACGTGCCCGGCAAAATGTCCTGCAGCGTCGCCTGCAATCGTCCAAACGTGTAATCAACAGCGGGTGTTTACAGATAGCCAGCGTGTGCTGTGCTTGCCACTAGTGCGTACTGATTTACGTGTGTTATGGCAGCTAGGGCAAGTTGTCGATTGATGTACAAACCGATTGTTTCATGTCTGATATGTATGTGGGCGGCTGAAACTGACGTCGTGTGTGGAGCATGTTTGATGACTGCTTAGGGTGATGGCCGCCTGGGAGGGGAGCCCTACATAATAAGTCGACAAAATGTAAGTCGTCCATTTTCGCACAAGTCGGCAACAAATGTTGGTCCAAAGTGTCGCCTTAAATGCGAGTTTTACTGTATAGAGGCTCTCAAAGTGATGACGTCACGGTGGCATGACAACGACCCTAGCTGTTCTACACAATCATATGCTCTGGGTAACATTAACGTGCGTGTCATGTTTTGTACGCCGATTGTAACCATCATCTTGAGTCATTATTGTATTTTTTATAGATTTCCAAAGGATGGAAGTGAAAAACAACGAAAAAAAATATTAACAAAAAAATAATATAAAAAAAAAATTAAACATTTTTTTAATTAATTAAATATTGTAAAGCTGCTTGCTACCCTGCTTTACGCGCTGTCTGCAAGCGGGCGCACAGACTCGTGTTTTCACGTACGCACATTCACGCAGTTAATGTTATGGAGCCAGTGGGTGTGTGAACCAAGCCGTGACGTTGTCTGACAACTTGAGTCAACACTTCGGTTACTCCCTCTCGTCAGCAAACATAAAAGAAAAAAAAAAAAAAATTTTCGTCCTAAACAAGCTTCTACACAAAACTTGAAACCCTTGAGGGCTTTTGACACTTTTGATCCTCGAGAATTACACATTTTGTAAAAGTCATATGCGCAACCGTCGCAACCGTAGAAATCCAGGTGCAGAGTGGTAAACACAGAGGTTCGCTACTTCTTGTGTAGGAGAGGGAAGGGCGATAGATGTACTTACACATCACCGAGCATCGTTGCAGTTTCGAGTTTTGAAAACGCCAAAATTCAGTGGCCGGGTGCCCAGTGACTTCACTTGGTGGTCCAGCACAGGAGAGCAGAATACTTGAAAGAAGCAGATATAAAATTGAGTGCGATGGACGACATGGACGACACTTCGTAAAAATTGTCGTTTTGCGTCGTTGACTCCGGTTGTTGCTAATGTTTCACAAATTCTTGTTTCTGCATTTATTTATTTGTTCTGTAACTTCTGTGGCCTATGTTCAGAATCGAAGGGCCCAGTTTTCGTTGATATTTACTTATTTGCGAGTGCAATCACTAATCGCAATAATCGATGTGAAAAGATTGGCGGCCGGCCTGTTAGGCGTTTCAGGTTGCTCTCCTTTTAGTCGACATTTTAGAACGCAAGGACTCTTATCTGATCATCAGAGCCGATAAACATGGAGGACACGTGACACCGACTCTCGTTTTAGTGATTCAAGCGCCAAGGAGTCTCCGGAATGGTTGAAGTTATGATGTTTCTTATTTGCCGAACTTTTTGGCAACGGCTCGCGAGTCACTCGCCCCCACCAAAGGTAATCGTAAACAATACATGGCGGCGCGCAGTCGTGCACAGAACTTTTCTTCGTAACTGACACTCTACTATCTTGGCGACGTTGAACTGAACCGCAGCCAAAAATATAAATATCCATGGCGGGCATGTGGCCAAAAGCTGTGGGCGGTCAAACAAAAGGCATCTCAATGTGAGCCAATTGGCGACCTGTGGCACGGGCATTGCATGCATTAAGCATGGACATATGAATCATAGCAAGCACTACGGCAGGACCGATGAGTCCCTGAATATGTCTGCCCAACACTGTTCCTCCAGGCAGAAAGTGATCCAGAAAATGACAGTGAGCTTCACAGAAAGCTGGTCCAAGCTTCGCAAAGACACCCGAAAAATATCCATTGGCTGCTGCATCTGAATATAAAGCGAGATGAAAATCGAGAGCACACTCTGCGCTACAACTAGAAATCGGCTGGCATGCAGAGGCTAGCGGCGACATAGCTGGTCATGAGGAGAAACCAAACTCGGATCATAACGCTTCTTCCGACTCGCTGTTCGGTGTCCGGGTTTACATATATTTCGAGCAGCGATCGAACGAAAGATGGCGGTGGCCTGATGGCTTACATACGCTCAGACATGCCATCGCAGACGCGCCTCTGAGACCGAGCAGAGGCGATCGAAGCAATATCAACATCGAACTTCACTCCAGGACAAGAAATGGCTACTGATGGTGGCAGTATAAGCCACTTTCCATGTGCGAATACGATTTTCGGCGAACGACAATACGCCAAATCCATGGCGACAAAAGGATATTATTCGTGCCGAAAACTTTCTTCTAGGCTTCGGCGATCTAAAACTATAACATGCTCATCCCGTCAGCAGTTGCACGCATTGAGTGAAGGTGTTGTGACATTTTTTATGCTAGAAACAGCGCTCCGTAAAGGAACGCAACGTGGTAGCACCAAACATTCTGAGCCATGCACTGTTGATTGGTCATTCTGACAAACGAAACTCGAGGTCTTTCAAAAGGAACTCTTGTTTATGACAGGCAGGACTAAGTGCCGTCCACAGACTTAATCG
>NW_014577798.1:78274-97004 GCF_000485595.1 Priapulus caudatus
ACACACCACGGAGCACCCTTCCGTCCCGGTGTTCTACTACGCGTACGTTCACACGCCAGCCATCGTATAGCAGGCCGCTTCCTCTCCGTCATCACCCCTGCCACGCGCACCTCTCTCCGCACACCCCTCCAATGCGCGCGGCTGTATCGTCGCGACGTATTCTCTATGGCTTTTTGTCGCCGTCCGTCACACGCCCCTCCGTGTCGCCCCAATAGAACGCGGGAGGACAAGTCCTTAAGGTTGTACTGGCTAGTGGTCTCGTTCCGTGGCAGACGTGTGCGCGGTGTTTGCTGTCAGAGCAGTGGTCGCGATACATGCCGTAGAGCTTAAACGATCACGACACGGCTAGCGTGGTCGTCTCAGCTTGAGACGGCTGTCTCTTCGCTTCACGTGTCAAAACAGCGTGTGTTCGCGGACGCGACTTGTTGCACGCGATTGCACTAATGATAGTGATTCTCTATATTATAGAGATCACGTCGAGCACCAGGAATTACACCACGTGCGCCTTGCCTCTTCCGTCACACTCCTGCCACGCGCCCTTCCTCTCCGCGTCATGCCCCATCTCCACCAGCCGCCCTTGTCCAGAGACAATGAGAAACACCCTCTCCATCAGTGTTAAACTTGAGATTGTCTCTGGGTATGCATGCGCCCTGCACTACTTGCCGACTAAATGCGCCCTCCGTCAAAAACTGCTACCCACTTGTTAGTCGCTTCGCTGGCTATCAATTTAGCAAAAAAAATCAGATCAGCTATATTTTACTATTTATTTTTTATATCGATATCGGAACGCAAATACATCGTGATTTATCACATGAGCTGGGCAATCCCGATTGACAGTCCTAATTATTACAAAACCGTATCTGGTGTGTAGCACAACCGCGTTGAAGCACATCAAATCGCGCTCAAAGCGCATTGAAATTTCGGTATTTCAACGTATTAGATATTGAAACGTCATCCAGATCATCTTCATTTCTGCCACTTTCAAATGGAATGCTTTTAAGTGCTAATAACAACATAATTGATAATATACGATATTATAAATAACCTAAACAAATGAAATTACTCAAAATAAAATGTGATTAGCATAATTAAAACTAGTAAATGGATTTCCTTTACTGCAGTAGGAAAAGCTTACTCCGGCTTAGAAAAAACCTTTGCTATAAACGGAGCTGGACACGTTTTACAGTGTGTCAGCTAGCACACTACACGACTATGGAGAACTACCCTCCACAAGTGGTGCAGGAATCAGTGATTGGGCCGCTTCAGTGCGGGAGTACTTAGCGCAGATCTCATTGAACAAGACGGAAGCCCATACAGGTCTGCCTAAAGCTAAAATATACACATCTAGCATATGCCCGTCATCATTGACGAAATCTCTATGCTGAGCCAGCTAACATGCTTGAGTCCGTTTTCCCGAATATCAATTTGCCAGAGTAGTCAGGTCTTCAAAATCTGCGCTCTTGCGCATACAAAGTCATCATGGCTGGCGACCATTTACCCAACTGCCCACCCTGTTGTACAGCGCCAGGATATTGGAGAACAACGGCCACTACTTAGTTCTCTGTGCTCTCCTGTTGTGTTAGCAGTTTCTCCGATAAGGTCGCTAACTGGGGACTATAGTTCTCTTCCGCCACCGCAAAGATTGCAGCTTTGATTCACCTTGGCATCAATGAACATCGTTAGAAACAGGCAAGCATACTATCTGAACGACCTCTTTCTTCTCTTGCTGACAGAAGTACCCTGCGTCCCCCTCTGCAAGCAACAACAATTCAAACAAGGTACCACTGTTCCTCATTTCGCGTCAATTTCGAAACAGATATCTCTCAATGCTGAAAAAGCTTAAACACTCCAAGTCAAGCCACACTACCTCACACGAGCGAAGATTCCGGGATCTCTTGCAAGCCTGACACAGGCCTAAGATAACCGGAAGTACGTCGACCTTAAACACCGTCGCTGACCTCCCAAACGCGCCCCTTCCTCTCACGTCACAACCGGTGCTTCTACTTGCAAACGCTTTCGGAGGACCACACTTGTCTTCAATGGGCATTATAGAAGCTACAACAGCGAGAGTCTCATACCCCAGGGCCTCTTTGGCCTTATATTCCACGTAAAAAGCACACCTCACGACGAAGGCTGTCACAAATAACGGCCATTCACACCTCACTAGCACATTTCCTCCCACCCGTCAAACAGAGATTTACCGTCCCCATCGCAGCAGAGTCACTAACAACAGGAAGCAGTGCCATTACCTCCTGGCATTTCACTTTTGCACCTATACCAACAACCGTGCGCGGGCGTCTCCAGTGCCACTGCGCGCGATCTGTGGAGTGCCCACTGCAATTTCACACTCATTTTCTGCTCAGCAGGTCCAACACTCACGGAGTCCGCTGTCCGGAACCTCCACGCGCTTCCTCCATCAGAGTAACCGAGCTGGGCAGCGGAGGACTTAGAGTGTTCGCTTTCAATCCAACACTGCGTACTCCATCATCCCTCGGCCACGTTAACTGAAGTTTTAACGACAAACAGCTCACGAACAGCGATGCGCAAGCTGACCTCAGTTGCTGCAAAACACCACACGCAGTGACATCAGATGTGTTGGCACCTACAGCATGTGACAGTGGTGGCTCCTCATTTCCTGAAAGCGAAATTCTCCAGATTGACGAAATGCTGGCCACCATTCCTGATGTGACGGTCCAGCAGACAGCAGAAGAAGAGACTGTGATGGAGAGTGCATACGTCGAAGAAAGCATTCAAGAGATACTTCCTGACAGAGTCGTCTGTCAGTCTATGACTTGCTAGACTCTAGTAAAGGGTGATATTGATAAACCATCAATATAATCCATCTCATCGTCCTTGGTTGGCAGCAAATAATGATGGAGTGGTACAAACTGCTCACTGCACTTGTATAGCAGGGTAAAGATTTTGCTCCTTAAATAAAATGGATTTCAAACTTGATGGATTATAGATTCTTCATGGAAAGCAATAAAGTTACATTTAACATGTAGTCATAATTTCTACTGTATTTATACTCTCATTCTTAGATTAATATTTAGATTATGTGGGATTAATCTATAGACTGCAATATCTGTTTCATTACTGAATCCCCCGAAGGCCAGCACTTTAATGACTGTACCTTTTTGTTTCCTTTATAAATTGATTTTGCTATAAGTCTATATTTTTCTAGTAATTTTGTCCTCCCATTACATTTTTACAGCCTTGGCGAATCATGTTCCCATGTAGCAGCATTGCTATTCAAGCTGGCTGCCGTTCGGCTGGGTGTGACAACCGTGGCTTGTACTAGCAAGCCATGTGATTCGAATAACTTCTCAAGCAAAGTAGAACCAGCACGAATTTACGAAATCCTGTTTTACAGTAAAGAAGCAGTACAAAAATTGGAAAACACAAACAGAAAACGACGAGCCACATCGCAGATGACACGACCAACCGATGAAGAACAGCAAGCTTTCCTACAGACTCTAAACACCAACACAAATATCCCAGCAGCTCTATCACTGTTTGAATCAACTTCAGCAGCATTTAAATTGCAACGAGTGCTTCCACCCACACCTCAACTACCTGCAACATTGCGTTCAAATTTCAACGATAACAACAAGCAACTTTCAAGGTTCCAATAAGCTGCAGCAAATATGTGAGGACCTTACTAAATCACCAAGTGTATCCAGATACGAAATCACCTATCTGGAAGAACATACGAAATCGCAAGCCAAGTCACCGATATGGCATGAACACAGATCCGGGCGTATAACCGCTTCATTGGCGCACACTATTCTACACACAGATTCCGACAAGCCAGCTCCATCTGTGATCCTACAATCCACAAAGCCCAATCCTACAGAAATTCGAGTGGCACCACTTGTTTATGGACGAGAAAATGAAAAAAAGTGTTTATAATGGCCAGACAATTTTTGGAAAAAACACCGTAATTTTGAACTATCGCAGTCAGGCTTGATGAGAAGTGAAAAAAAACCATGGCTATCGGCCTCTGCTGATGGAATCATGCAGTGCTCCTGCCATGGGTCAAGGGTTCTCGAAATAAAGTGCCCATATACAGCAAGGAACAGTCAAGCAGAAGAGTTCCTCCACGACCAGTCATTATTCGTGTTCGACGGAACATTGAAAAAAACACATCAGTACTACACTCAAGTTGAGCTGAATTATAGTCACCAATGTAAGGCGGTGAGTTTTGTGTACTAAATGACTCGCTAATCGCATAGGACCATAACCTCCATGGAACGATTTCACTGGAATTCTTCCAAGGGCTAGAGACTCTGGAAACGTCATCATCACCGAATCCTGAACACTACCTTGAACGATGAGAAAGCAAGAAAACGACGAGCTGACTGATACTGCCAAAAGGCATGGACAAAGTCTCTCATTCTTGTTGATGTAGGACTGCATGCCCACTTGAGTGGTACACCTGGGATTATTCGACCTGTACGAAAGACGGTGCCCAAAGAGAACATGTAAATTGTCAGAAATGTAGGAAAAAATAGTAACTACCATCCAGTAAATGAATATTGATCACTTGTTGTTCGCTATCTAATGTGTAGCTTTAGTTAGTTACTCTTGCCCTTCTGCCCCGAAAATCAGGTTAAACGTAGTCACAGTGAAACACCCGGTTTTTACCGCTACCCTATATTTACGTGAATTTCGGATTAACGCGAATTTATATATACTACGCAATTCGTATATAACGCTGATGAGTCATAGGTCCGACTTTTTGCCTCTCTTCCGGAATCTGAAAATAGTTCCATTCTTCTGAGTTAAAGCCGCCTTATTCGGATTATGATTAATGTGACGTTGACCGATGATGCACCATATTGCCAACCCCAACTACAACCTGAGTGCCATGACCATGCAGCTGCAGACTGCTGCCTTTTTCATGTCAATTTGACAGTGAATTCGAAACGCTGTAAAAATTGCTAACATCACTTTGTCTGCGGAATATGCAACTGCTCACTGTAACGATGTGGTCCACTTGGCGACAAGTTGCCGAGAAGTCAAACTCCAACCTCACGTTGAATTTATACCAAACCCAAATTCAATGACCTAGAAATTGATTCAAAATCGCATGTGCGCACAGCAGTGACACATTGACCAATCGCTTGCAGTTGCAGGTTGCAGCGACGAGCAACCAAAAATCGCAGGTCCGCGCTAGGCTTTAGGTCGACAGCAACACAACTGACAGCGACGAGCAGTACTTGACCCTGGAAGTTGTAAAAGGCACTTAGGTTGAAGCAACGATCGCCTGTACATCGCGCAACAAAATCAGTTTACATGAATTGTTTAATGTTGCTGTGTGCATGTTGTGTAAATGTCTGTATGAATTGTTTCATTCGCACTGGTCGCTTTTATGCATTGTTCATAATTGTCCATCTCCTGCTGATCCCGTTTCAATAGAATTTATTATTTATCACTTAGCGCCACATCACATAAAATATAGAGTTATGATCTTTATTTTTAAGTAAACTTTGTGTAACGATAAATTGTTATTTAAAACAGAAATTGAAAAAAGATACTATTTGGCATTGGGGATGGAGCCCAAAATAGGGCAAATATAAACATCTGCAATTTAACAAACAAAAATATAATCTTTTGAAATTTCGGTATGAAAATGCCACATTCAGACATTTTGTCTTGCCTGTAAAGCAGAAGCTGCGCCATCGTCAACCTTTCGCTTCTGGAGCATATCTCCAAAACTACTCAGTGAATTGGAACCAGACATCACCTATGTCCAAACATCCTCATGTACCCTAGATGTGTCTTTTGAGGTAATTGAGTCAGTGTGACCTACATTCTGGAAAGTAGGTCTCGGTAATTGAAAATATTTTCCTGCGCAGATCTCCGCGTGAACTTCCAATTGGATTGGAACCATACTTCACAGATATGTTCCTCATGTACTTTAGATGTGCCTTTTGAGCGAATTGGGTCAGTCTCACTATAAAAAATATATCAAACTATAGTTCAGTTAATATTTATAATTTTATTTTTTCTTTAACAGATTTCGAGATCCCAGGGGAAACTGGGTAACTGTCAGTGACACATCTATTCTCATCGACCTGTGGGCAACCATGTACCCAGCTGGCAGTTCCCAACAACCATGCAAAGTGATGGTGGATCTTTCATGCAGGACCTGTACTTGCACAGACCACGTGTGAAGAAGTTCTCTACGATATCCATACCGACACATAGAGGCAGCAGGGATGCATCAGGCAAGTTCTGTTGGCAGTATAGACGAGGTGAAGGCAGAAGAGAAGGAGATGTTAGTCAAGGGTGTTCTGGCAAAGCAGCTGGCGAAACCCAAGGGCAGTAGAAACTTGCCCTCTGTTTTCGTGATATTGAGATAAGTTTTTCCTCAATGTAATCGAGTTTTGGACGGCGATTTCGCCAGCACGATACAGGGACGACTCGGGCCGGACTATCTCCCGCCGTTATTTTTTTTTTTTGCGCCAGTTCCAACGCCTGGCGGTTCCTATTTTTCGACCTGCAAGCCGCGTCCCTCGTTGCCTCCGCTCCTAAAATGGCTTTATGTATCTTCCTGTGCCGTAAAGCTTCTCATTCAAGGCGACCATTTCTATCCAGCAGCCCCATCTTGTGACATCACAGACATGGGGTATACAAGATTGGCATTTGCTGAACTGACTGTAATGAAACCAATTTTACTGCATCTCTTTTTATCTCACGGCACAAAGGACATATATTTCTTGGCGACGTTACACGCCCTATTTGCACTGCAACGCGAATTGAAAAAAATTGGGTTGGGGTCATACATTTGGGAAGTATATTTTTAAGACTGTTCTATTGTTTTGTTGTACTGTTCTATTGTTCTGTATCGTTTTTGCCAAGTGGAGAGGTACTCCGGATTCGAGAATAAACGTGGGAGTTGAGTTCGTATATCTGGCGTCCTGTGGATTTATTGGAGTAAGAAGATGTGAGATAAAGAACCTACTCAATTGATGTACTAAGAGAGATACAAATGCTCAACCAACACATTATCAAAAATACATTAAAAAAGCTATATTTTTGTATGTACCGCAAGCCGTCTATAACTAGTGTCAAGAAAGCATTTTCCAAACTAATTATTCAATATACAAATGTGGCTAAAATGAGAAGCTACATTTATTTTAATATGCATAACCATTAATATTGGTCAGAATGGTACAATGAAATTGGCTGGCTATTCCATGATATATTCCCCCCAAAAAGAAAAAAAAATGTGGTACCAGCTATCTTGTCATGAATGAAGAGCTGCACGCAACAACAGAGATCGACTGCTGCAGATCTACCAACTGACAAGGCAATGGTCGGTAAACGCGACAAGAGAAATGGCAAAACCAAAGGCCGCCAATGCTCATTTGGCAGAAAAAGAATTATGCAAAAGGTTATATAGATCATAATACGAATCTTTGTCATATGGTCGTTCAGTCGCAGAGCAGCGGCCTAGCGGATTAACCAAGTATTTTCCAGCAAGTGTCCAAAGAACATTTGGCAGAACGTGCACCACAAAGTCCCTGCAAGCGTCCTGTCAATGTCCAAACGTTAATCAACAGCGGGTGTTAGCAGATAGCCCGCGTGTGCTGGTGCTTCGCCTACTATGCGTAACTATTTAAGTGTGTTTATGGCCAGCAGCAGTGTCGATGATGTACAAACACCGATTGTTTGCATGTCTGCTATCGTATGTGGCGCAAACTGACGTCGTGGTGGAGCATGTTTAGGACTGGGTTAGGGGTGATGGCGTCTGGGGAGGGGAGCCCTACATATAAGCGACAAAATGTAAGTCCGTCATTTTCGAAAGTCGGCCAAATGTTGGTCCCAAAAGTGTCGCCATTACTTCGTGCTCGTTTTCTTTCTTTTTTTGCTTATCGAGTTTACTGAGTATTCTCATTAAAACAACTTCTACACAAAGCTTGAAACTTAGCTTGGAACACTTTTATCTCGAAAACATTCACATCATTTTGTAAAAGTCCATGGCGCATACGCAATAACCGTCGCAACCGTAGAAAATCAGGTCCAGAGTGTAAGACACAGAGGTTCGTACTAAGCGTAACAGCAGTGTAGTACTAAGACGCTGCGTAAAAGTCTGTTTATTAGATAAGCTTGTGGATACGCACGTCAGAATAGTAACAACGTAGATGACAATGACAGAGAAGGATTGCTCTGAATATTGACATAAAACGTCAATAATATTTACCAGCAGAATTGCACGTCCTTCTTTTTTAATATGCATCTCTTTGAAGCGCTATTGTGTATTTTGGATAGTCGGCATACGATAATATTCAGCGACGCTGGTATGAAGTGTCCAAATCAATTTTCTATGGCAATAACTGGCATAAAATCTTGGTGCGTGATGTTGGTTAATCAGTGATATTTCCATTGTCCAGGTGAGACTATATTCACTATATTTAGTTTCTTCTGAGCCAAAAAACCTCGCAATAACGATGCTTCACATGTGCGCTAATACACGCCTTCCATGCCTAATACAGTCCAAGCTGCTCATCACGCCCATGCGCTAATACGACGCTTCATGGCGCTATACATAACACGCTCGCATGCCGCAGATTACACGCTTCCAGCGCAAATACACGCTTTCCATGCGCAAATACAACAGCTTACATGTCGCTACTCGGCAACACGCAATACACGCCGTGGATCATTAATGATACATTGTCTTGGACGGTTTAATTGAATTATTCATTTGTACAGAACTTGTTGACCTGCAATCCAACCTCATGCAAAGGAAGCCCGCTTTTTGGCCTGGCAATACATTGGACCTGCTACGAAATTGCAGTTTTCTAGCTTAAAGGCCTCTGTCAATGATTTCTTTGAGAACATATGGATATTTCCCACAAGAGCAATAGTGGTAGAAGTGTTTCAGATAAAGCATGGAGATATAGAGAACTCCACAGCTCGAAAAGTGTTGTTGTCATGATAACCTAAAGCATTCTAGCATTGCTGGTTACAGGGATGTGCCACTTTTTCATGGAATGCAATGAGATTAAGATGGGGCACGTGGTCACGTCGACCCACCCCTCCACATCGACTGCATTTGTGGTGGTTTACCCCGCCTGGAGGTCGGTCAGCTCCCGCTCGTGGTCGAGATGATCCGCACTGAAGACGGTCAGACTCGACTTGCTGGCTAACTACGTGAGATATTCAGCACGGCCTAGCTATCTACTCTTGGCAGGGCCGGTATCCAGGGGGTTAGTTGTTTTCTGTAACACCCCTTGGTTGATAAAAAAGAAAAAGTACTAGTTTTAAACCTAGTAAACTAAGTTTTGGAACCTACATTGTTTACTCAAGGCTTACTCGTTACATTGGGATACTCATACAAATAAATGTATTGTGATACTAAGTGGTATAAGCACACTAAAACAGGTGTCAACTAGTCAAATTTAATGGGTAAAAGTTAATTTTGTGTGTAACCATTAAAATGTAATTATAACCTTTTTTAAGATAAAGACTCATTGATGGTTTGTAAACTACTGAAACACGTGCTAACTACTGTAAACAGTTTTAGTTACACTAGAATTCAAAGAGTCACAGGTCATCATCCTAGTATTTAGATTGGATCAAGAGCAGATAAAGAAGGCTTCTTTATCTGCTCTTGATTGGATGGATCAAACCACGGAGATAATTAGTCATAATTCCCAACACCAGACACGAGTTTGTTACAAATCTCATTTTATTTGATTGATGTTAATATTGTTATGGTGATATACACTGTCTTTTGTATGAACTCAACAAACAATTGAAGTGAACTAGATGCCAGGAAATAGCATCTAAACATGTTAAAAAAAAAATTTAAAAAATGGCCGGACTCTCCCCCCACTCACCGCTTTGCGGCTCGAGGCGAAGCTTCGCATCGCCATTTTGTAACCCCCCTCTGCCAAACCTCTGGATACGGCCCTGCTTGGTATTATATATAGCTCCATGGCTGTGACAAAAGAAGCGCCAAAGGCGCAGCCTGTCTGTGTAGTAAGGTAATTATTTATGTATGAGCACAGTAGCATAATTGCTGCACCGACGTAGCAGTTATTTATAGGTTATTTCTTACATAGATGCGCATCAGCAATATCAAAAATAGCTTTGAATGTGTAGGTGAACATTGGCATTATTTCGGAGAATCCGTCCACAACAGCCGGTGCCATAAGAATCACCGAGGTTCTCCAGAAATATGTTCCTACACGTGGTGATGGAAGCATGTTCACCATCCCTTGCCATGGGGATGCTCTGACCGTTGAGAGAATCTTCGATGGAAAGAGAGCAAGAGCAGCAGGCCATAGCCGTTTGGAGAGACTGGAGGGAATACATCCCGTTCCCCAGGAGTTTCACAAACGTGCTATTCTGCTGCAGGACACCATGGACATGCTATTCAACGGTCAGAGTGCTCCAGACAAGGGAACACTATTTAACATCAAGAACGTTTTCAACCACAGGTAATTTCACTCTATATCAGTATTCTTTGTATCTGTGAACATATAATGCCTACCTAGCAACGATAAATAAACTTGCTGACGATAACGACGAAAGAGCTACTCAATGCATTTCTGTATTTACTTATCACATTAGGAACTTGAAGAAAAAGGTTATGGATAACTTCAATCATGTTGAGGATTTTCTCAAGTTCACTACAGCTGCCATGGTATCCTATCTGGCAATGATGTTGTGCGGTATATCGAAACTTACAGACAAACTGACGCTCGATGTGCCAGAAGCATCGTTTCGACAGTTTGGTTGCAGGTGAGATATGACAACAGCGGTTTAAACATATGCTATGACAGTTGCAAAGGAAAAATATAACTCCATTCTGCAAATAAGGTGTTTGAACATTTAATATCATATTTTCGCCACAATTTGCTTAACATTGAAGGTGTCATTGTAGTCCCGTCAAATATTGTACCTAAAATTCTTTGGCAAAAATTCAATGTGTGCTTATCCTACCCTGTTAACGTAAATTACTAGCATTCACGTGTGTATAACGGATACCAAATATGCATGCTCAGCTGCCAAAAGAAGACCTGGCAGATGTCGTCGGGGTCCAACAAACGACCTTCTGTTTCTGAAACGCCCGAAACATGCTATTTCATCAGCATGATGAAGTACTGCACATTGCATGGAAGGTACATTATTATTTTGTCCCATAGCCTTAAACATTAATGGTTTGGCCACTTTCAGTCCCTAAACATTTTACAATGGTATTGCAATCGGTTTGTAACATGGTGTGCGAATGGCATTGAATAATTTGTGTTGACACACTCAATTTCTTATGTCTTGTGCTATTGTTGCGTGTTTCATATATCTCACGGCCATGATAAGGCATGTGACAACCATGCTGTGCAAGAGTGGCATGTGGTTTTCACGGCTCGATTGCATGGGCATCACTGAATCCACAATTCCTTGACGGAGAGTGGTTCGTGCTCAGTATGCAATGCGCGCATTAACGAAAAGTGAAGAGCACACATGCATGAAAATGAAAGCGACACTGGACACGTTCTCGCGAATCCGTTTGGGCTATGTCTTCGAAATTGACTTTCGGCCAGAAGTCGCTATTCATGAGGCAGGAACTATTGGTCCTGACCCGACCAGAATGTCGCGGGTCTGCCAGCTTCGATACTGCCAACCCACCTGGATGCAAGATCGGCAGGGTTTCTGGTGCAGTAAGGTACGTGTTCCTCCACTGTCTGGGATTGGTTTTCGGCCCTGTATGAAAGACTGACTCGATTTTGCCACGAATGTTTGAGCCACGACTCGACTGCGTTTTCCGTATCGCACCATAGCGCATTCATGCTGTCGGTCCAAAATGTGCACTGTTCATCGGACCTCGAGTGCACCTGTGATATGCCGTGCAGAGTTTCACAACTGCAGAACGCCGCATTAATTCCAGTCGTGAATACCTCATGCTAAGAGTGGAGCGACGCGAGTTTTAGACCTACTATCGCGCATGATACGTCTCTACGTAGCGAGCGTATATGACTGAAGCCGTAAGCTATCACTCGATGCATCGCCGCCATGCAGCACTCAACAGACGGAAACTTGTTTGATCACTACGCAGACGCAAAGGCCACCTGGGTAATTTTTCACCCACTTAGGTTCACAAAACCAAGAGCTTTGCTTTGTTTGTCAACGCTTCGTCCATTTGGGTCGTCCATCGTAGGCCGGACTTCCATATTTTTTGTAGGAGGATTTTAGATCGATTAACATACGGGGTTGAATAATGCCAAGCGGGTCGAATATTGTCGCTACCTTTACTAAGCAGCGTGTTCTCTGGTGAATTAAAATCTGCTGTCAAGGTGGGCTGGGTTTGAATCCAAACATGTCACATTTGGACTCACCATAAGCAACACCCCAGTGTTTTGACGACGGCAAATGCCTGCGTTAGAGATCGATCTCTGTCCGCTCTATCTGTCCGGTGGGATGCTCATTCGAGTACTACGGCGAGTTTGAAAGCCATTTTCGTGCGCGCATGCAGGCGCAGGCCTCCAGCAACTGTGAGCAGCTGACTGCACAGTTTCAATTGTCGTCTGCTTCAGAGTCTACAGAGTCCATACTGTCATCCATAATATGTCGAATTTAGGCACGGTCTCTGCTGCCGTCGATGAAATTTTGTTTCATTTTTTCCTGGGCGTTTTTCCTGTGGCGAACATTACTGGCGCTTGAAATGGGAGGAGTTCACCCCGAACACAACCGCGTGTAAACTCATACCGTCTGGTTCTGCTCCTTTGGTCCAAGTCCCGCCACAAAAACCGTGGAATGGACGATCCGCTGGGAGAAAGTCCAACCTGCAAGTACATCTCGCGGATGTCGCAAGCCAAGGCAATTCGGAGCTTTACGGAAGGCGCATAAACATTCATCAAGTCCATATTGCAGTTTAGGACGCTTGCAGTATCGTGTCGTTCAGTGAGACTCCGTCCGACCGAGCAGCTTGCATCAAAGACGATACGCGTCTTGTTGTCGATTTGTCGGGACGTGACAACAGCAAAGTGAGGCAGGTACCATGTCTTTCTCCGGACTGGCCTGCCGATCGGAATCTTCCTGATGTAGCTTTTTTCCGAGGTACATAGGCGAAGTCTCGGTGTACGATTTTGCAATGTCTGGTTGCCGTAGCATCGCTTTTCGGTGCTGACGAGTCGATTTACTGCCATTTTACGATTGTCAGTCGGCAGTTCAGGGCCATCTTGCTTCGCACGGGATGGCTACGTTGGTATCGGCCAATCTTGTTAGTCCTAACGATTCGCTGACAGTTTTCAAAGGCGATCTGCGGTTGCTAATACTCAAAAACGTGGTCGAGTTTCCTCTCTGGCAGCTTTCCAATCTGCCAGAAAACTGTTTGAATACGTAGTTGTTTTCTCTTTCCTCAAGCGTTTGAGATTTCATTGCCAATGTGACGTCATACGAGTGGACGAAGTTCTGTTCGTGTTTCGGCAGAAGCCGATCACTCGGAAGCAGCCGACACAATGTCCACCCAATCGGTGTCAATCTAGCGCATTAAGGCTGGCTTCCGGCTTTCCCCGTATTCTCTCCGGGATGCGCGGAGATCGGCATAAAGTCGAGTCCGATCAACATGTCGACGATGGTCGATTTGCCGAGGCGCCGGAAATCAATGTCTTTCAGGTGCGGCATTTAGCAAAGCATGTTGTCCGCCACGTCTAACCGGTTTACGCATATTTCCAGTTACTCGCTCTGTCGTGAACGTGCAGATTTCCATGTCGACCGTTGCGTGGTGACACTCTCTTAATTGCAAAGCGAACTGGCATAGGTTTCAAAAGTTTCGACCTGACCGTCAGAACACTGACCTCACCTTAATGAGTGCTCCCTGTAGGCCTAGCTCTGCAGCACATGTCAGCATTGTATATGTCTTGTGCTTCCCGTCGTCAAGTAGGAGCATTTGCGCGTAACCTTGTGTTTCACGTGTTGTTCAGTATTAACTGGAACGGTTACGGAGAGTACACTAGTCCACGAAGGCTGCGACATATCGGACAACCACTGGTAAGTGTGAGTCTGCTCGCCTCTTCCGTGAGAGGTCAGTACTTCTTCCCAGCTGCTTGGGCGAAGACGATGTTCCGTGTCGAACGAATGTTAAAACTCACCTTCGTGTTGTGGCGGAGAAATAGGCGAATAGTACAATCTGGTGGTGGGGCGTTGGATTTGGCAGCTGTCGATACCGCACGGACAAAGTCCGACTACGGTAACAATTGTTGCCGCGAGTGTGTCTCCTAAATCACCGAAAGCTACATAGCCGTGCTGCTTAGCAGCATCGGCCAGCGCTGGGGCTGCACTTCCATCTCTTTTAAACTTATCGCAAGTCCATATGCGCGTGAAACGCCTACAAACTGGAACACGCTCTCCGTACGATTACTATTGGTTGGTCCAATCGCTATTTGTGGTGAAGTGAGGCATGAATAGTGAAGTCGCGGTTGTCGATGTTACCGGTGGCGACGTGAGCCTCGGGCCTTTTTGTTGGCCAGTCAAGACGGAAAATCGTCCATGAGGCGATGGTGGCGAATTCCGCTTCTTGATTATCCGATCACTCGCGGCAGCGTTCCAAACAGATTTCAGGGTTGTGGCGGCCTTCGAAAACCAGCGATGGTAACGCGCTAAGCAAATCGTCTGCAGTCAGCTTCGTCTGAAGTTTGTGTCACAACGATCGTTTTCCTGAAGTCGGCGAGCGACCTGCTTCTGTCAGGTTGACGAGACAAGCGATATCGAGCAAGTCCGCCAGCTTTTCTATGTCACGAGCTGGTGGCGCACGGGTCGAAGATTTTCTAGGTCTTCGAATGAATCGCGATTTGGCGAACGGCGACCGAGCCAACTCCGATCCAAGCGTTCTTTGGCCAACTTCGTAGGGCCACAGGCGGAGTGAACCCAAGTTCTCGATGACGTTGCAGGCCTCACAGACCGTTACGTTAACTGTCGTAACTGTAAAACTTGTACTCCGGCGTGGCTGGAGCCTGATCTTTCAAGACAAGAATGCCCGCTTTTCCAGCCTTCGTATTGCCGTTTGTCCTCAAAAAAATTCAGGGATCGACACCGCATGAGCTGCTTCCAGAGATTCGCGTCGATCGATACCGATGCTGGCGCTGCGTGTCAAAAATTCTGTAGCCGATCTCTGTAGGTATTCGGTTATGCCATCGACTAGCGGGTTCGTTGAAATGCTCAGTAGGCCTAATGGTCAGCCGAACTAGGATGTGGGGCGGGCGACGCGACACTCAGCCTTGCACGACGATGTGACACTCGGCCTTTGAGGATGCTTGCGGCGACAACTCGGACACCTCGACGCATGACTTCATCCTTAACGCGGATCCAGATAGTCCATGTGCCTGCTGACGTGCGTCGGAATAAGCCCTCTCACCGTCTCTAGCTCGCCCGTTGCTGTTATCAAGATTGGCTATCCGTTCTGCGCTTCGCCAGTTACACGACAAACGTAATAATATGATGAAGTTCATGACTTTAATAGAAGTTCGCTAATGCAAGTATGGCTCGAACTCGCCGAAACTCCTAGCAATTAAGATGGCGGGTCGAAGATGACGCGATCACGTGGACGATCAGCTGACGCCACAGTCACGAAGCAAGGGAGATAAGTACTGCTGTAACTGCCACTGTACTAGTTATGTACTCTAACAGTCCATTGGTCATGTTACTCCCATAATACACATTGTCCAATATACATGTATAGCGAACAATACATGTAAGTGGCGGCAACCTCTATCTTTCTTCTTCGGCACATGCAACAATAATGTATGACAATGGTATATGAAATACCAAACATATTTTACAGGTACAGTAGTTTCTTGACGTAAACAATACGTATATACAGATGCCGAGCGGCACAGCTACTCTGTACACTTGTCTTTCAATAACTTGGTAGGCTTCCGGGCACGTTGTGGTACTGTAGTATGGAGCCTCTACTTGGTGAGAGTTCACACGACATTGATGTATCTGTCATTTATACATGTGGTGTAAAGATTTTACATGTAAATCTGATAGAGCTATTGGGAGCTATATTGCAGTTTCATACAGTGGCGTCCTATATGTCCAGTGGTTGAATCAGGGGTGATGGTACTACACCAGCGGGTTTCAAGTGGAAGAAGTACTGTATGGGGGTGTAGCCTCTCCTGCGTCTTCTACATCTCCTCCTCAGACATGTCAGGGTCAACAAAAGACCATGTTTGTCGGAAGCTGTCTATTGAATCTCCTGATGAGAACGCGATAGCATGTCACACAACTTTACTTTGTAGGAGCTAGGCCTCAAATTGACGTGCCAGAGAATTTTTAATGAAACACCATTCTCCATGCAGTGGAAACGACGAGATAACCGACTTCTTGCTCCGTAGTTTACTTTTGTCGCGAGTAGAAGTATATCAAGAATCCCCAACGGTGGATGTCAGGTTTTTCTCGCATGAAATTTATAGAACACTTGATCTGTTCACTGTACGCGGGTTCCATGTGTAGCGCGATTGGTGTTGTATGTGTTATCGAAGTCCAATGTCTGCTATAGGTAGTTGTTCATGTGAATATTGGTTACGCTGTGTCCACATCCTCTCGGAGAGACAGGCCTCTGCCACGTAATTCGAGAATTAGACGTGCCACAAGCCACTGAATCCAACAAGTGGGGAAACGGGTGCCTCCCCAGGTTCTGACGTAAAAGTTCCCTTTTTTTCTCGGACTTTTCCCCCCCCTTTGGCAAATAGCTTTTTCCGCTACAGGATTTTTGTTGACGTTTTTATTCGTGCGCGCACTTCTATTTGTAAAGTTAAACTGGTTAAGCGTGTTATAATTTTGGGCATAGACATTAAAACCTGGAAGGCAGGGTCGACTCGAGACATCGCACTGGGACCCGTAAAGGGATGTCAATCCCCATGAGCGATGCTTGGCTAGGTTATCAGCGCAAGGTGTCCTCTCTTCTCATCAAATCAATCAAGCACGCAGTTGTGAATGATGTAACAGTCTCCACTAATCATAGAAACTAACTCTCGATTTGCGTTTCATGACGTCAGCAGCATGACATACCAATGCATATGGAGGATCTCTGAGGACTTGCTCGACTCAGACTGTCTGGAAATTGTTTCAAGATGCAGCATACATGACATGAGTCGGACATAGCTGCGTCGATAGTTCGTAATGTCTAACGCATAGAAGGTGAGGTTTGATAACGAGTTCGTAACTGTGTTTTCGAAGGGGGTCTAGTTTATTATGTAAGGCGCGTCACTAGACGAATAGCAACACACCTCGTGGCACAACAATCAAATCTGGCCGGAGGTAGCAAGTGGATCACACATACGGACTACTAACAACCCCATCTTTTGGCAATGGTGACTGTGTTTAGGTACCTTTTGACGTCTTTTAAATGTAGTTATTTTTTTTGGATGGGCGCGTTAACCCTGCTGGAGATGCACATGGTGTGCGGCGTAAGTTCTGGCACTCAATTGAATATCTCTCCATATGATCGAGTATGAAATGGCAATTCTAGAATTTTTCTCCAGTAGGATCGTGAGTGTTGACTGTCGTAACACCAGATATGCTTCAGTGGCGCGATATGAAATTGGCCACAAATCTGGCATCGTGGTTCACAACACTCTAAGCGTTTCGACTCCGCAAAAGTCAAGGGAATGTTCACAGATCCCGGCGAGGGTGTCGTATAGCAGACTTGGTATCTGCTCATAACTGACAAAAATGAAGTAACACGCGACTGGCAAGAAAACTGCACCACGACACAATTCTCAAGATGCTGAGTAAGGGTCTGCTGTCTGTGAGCAAAATACGGGGTTGTGTTTCAGACTGTATGATGTAATGGCAAAATGGGGCCTAAACTGCAGCAACGATTGATGAACGCTTTCAATTTCACATGGAAGCCACGTGACCTGTGTTTCCTGAGCTTACCTGGAAAACGCCTGGCTAACAGCAGCTTGTTATTCCTTGGTTACATAGAGTGTACCCCCTAACTCACCGATTGCTCACAGATCCTCTGTCACGATTCCAAAGCTGGTCCGGAAGACCTAGGTAGTGAGATCTACTGTGAGATTCAATAGATTTCTGGGCACGAGCGATACTGTTCACAACCTGTAATCGTTCCACACAATTGTCTGCGGACGTCGAACCAGCTGTAATGGTCTTTTCTAGTGGAGCTAATAAATGCGAGCATCCGGGTAAGTAACACAGAGCTACATTTTGTATGCTCCAATGAAGGAACGTAGGCCTTGGACAGTTCTGGTTTGAAGGACATGAAGACAGAAAATCTGCATCCTATGTGGACTAGCAGACACGGCTGTGTTCCTTGTGACCGAGACCCAACTCAAGATGTTAAGTGGTCTTCGGAGTAAAAATAAAAAAAAAAAAATAACTGTCTTTGAAGGAGACAAACACAAACCAGACCTGCTCTAGAGCGATAAATACTCGCCTCTCCAGTTGACCAAATAACTCTACGGGCTGTTTCCTCCACAATACAATCATCTGCCAAATTTAGCCACACATCCATGCCTGGATACAGTCTCCAAGAACTCTGCTCTTAGTTCTTCAGTGCAGTTTCCGAGCGCAGCATGCCCATGTGCACACAGCTTGTGTAAACACGCTCACCCCGAAAGGGGGTAGCAACTCCACAGTATTTTTCATAGATGTCTTTGGATAAACGGGATCTGGTAAAGAAGGCAGCTTGTGAGGTCTGTTGCAATGATATTACTTCCAGCTGTTCGATAGTGCGAAGTGTAGAGTCTAA
>NW_014577798.1:97014-127531 GCF_000485595.1 Priapulus caudatus
CGAGAGACACGCCAACGATAAGAACCTATTTTGGAACGCGGGCGAGCTCTAGAAGTGCCGAAAGAACATATGGGCCATTTTCAGGAAAATGTGCAAATAACGGTAAAGACATTTGTCTGTGCTATTTTACTTTTTAATGTCAAAATAACAAACATAAATAAAATTTAAAATAAGGCAGACAACTAATTCTGAATGTATTTCAGCAAAATACACCAGTATAGGTTCCATTTGTTGATTAAATTTGAAAATATATAAATATTTCAATGCTGATTTGTCTGTACCATTATCATGGTGAAAGTAATTAATTGAGCTCCATTTCCTGATCTAATTAGGTTAGAGCAATAAATTCTTTTTTTGCACTAAAGAAGTATACTTTTGTTCTTTTTTTTAAATGTATACATGTTTGTTGCCTTTATTTTTGAAGAAATATGTTGATAATAGATGTTTTTATGCATTGTCTTTACCATTATCAGCAGTGCATACATTTAAATCTTAGTTCATTCAACTGGATATAGATGGAGCTGATAACTTTTTCAGAAGTACCAGGATGAATAGCAGTCATTTTAAAACTCTGATTTAGTTATTAATGCATGTGGGCTGACAAAAGAGAAGTTAATGGTAAGTGTCACACAAATAGCTTGTCTTTACCGAGATGTCAAAAAGTTACTATAAGGACCAGGGATCCATAGGAAGGCAAATAGAGATAGTAAGGAAGTGGGCCTAGAAAATGATAGGCCATAAATCTACTTCCTCAAATTTACACACTGTCAGATTTTGACATGAATGTGTCTTTACCGTTATCTTCAATAGTCTTTACCATTATCAATTTCAATAACAGTGAAGACAAAGCCATAATGGTAAAGACAAATTTAAGGAATAATCTTATTCTACTCTAAATTGCTTGTTCAAAAAACAAAACTACTATTTTCTGTGTACAGGTTGTTAATATGACAAGGAGTTGGTAGTAAATACAGCATGTCATGATGTACAATAAGCCACATAATAGCAGATGGGGAAAAAATGCTAATAGAAAATTTCAGCTGATTGATTTTTGACTCCCCTTCAGTGAGTGTCTTTAGTTATAGAACATTGCAACTTACTGAGTAGGTGTGTCTAGGCAAGAGTAACTCACACAACAAATTTCATCGCGAGTACACTTCATTGAAAAATCCAGTTTATTTTTTCAGCGAGCCCAAAATGCCTCCAAAGAAGAAGTCAAATGTTGAGCCCATGAGACGTTACATGGCACGCATAAAGGCAGATCCTGTAGCTCATGCGGCATACAAGCAAAAAGAAAGAGAGCGCTACAAAAAGAAAAAAGAGGCTGGGAAAATTCGGACCATCAAAGACTTGCCGCCAAGAGAACAACGTTGTCTGAGACGGAAGTGGAAAGTAGACAAGAGAGAGAAGAGACAGAAAGAAAAAGGTGAAGTGCCAGATACCATGGCTGAGGAAGCTGTGGACACACCCCCACCAACCCCTGAGCCTGATTCACCAGTACACAACCCAGTGCCTTCCCACCAGAAACAAGCAGGTCAAAAAAAGCTGAGAAGGGAGAACAGAAAGGCATACAGGACAATAAACAAGCACAAGGAGGAAATCAAGAAGCTTGATAAGCAGGTTCATGACCTGAAACTGAAAATCAGACGGTTGGAGAGGCGTGCCCCTACTGAATCAGGTTTACATGGTGAAGCAGTTGCAGGGAGTTCAGTAACTGCTGAATTCTCCCCAGCTTCCAGGGCTAATGCCATTCTGAACTCTGGTGACAGGAGCCGTGTTAAGAAGCAGTTGGTTTTCGGGTTGGCTCTCTCTGATGAAGTACGTACAAAGTTAAAGGCAAGTGCTAAGAGACATAAGGACTCCCAAGTTATGCACAGGATTCTAACCGGGAAAATTATGAGGAAATACAATTTGATTTCCAAAGCCAGACAAGAACTCTGTTTGACACGCAGAGGCGTTCAGAAGGCCTCGTTGGGTACCGGCTCTGTTCTAGAGTACAAAAGAAAGAAAACTGACAGTAAGGTAGATGATCTTGTCAAGTCTTTCTTCCTGGAAGATGTCAATAGTTCTCCAAGTGCCGGGAAACGAGAAACAATCACAAGAAACAAACTCAAGATGCAGAAAAGATACATGTGCGATACCATGGTAAATCTCCATGCAAAATTTAAAGCAGAGAGTGGTGCAGATATTTCATATGCAGCCTTTACTAGGCTTAGGCCGTTCTATGTTGTGGCTCCAAATGTCAATCAGCGCAACACGGTCAAGTGCAAATTACATCATAACTGCGAGTTCAAAGCAGTTAAACTTCACTCTATGGGGATCCTAATGTACAGGGATCCTTACAGTATCATGAAAGAAGTCACTTGCTCTACTGCTGAAAAAGCATGTATGTATCAGGAATGTGAGACATGTAAGGGGAAATTGGGTAGGATGTACAGGGATGGAATTGATAATGGAAAGTTGTCTCAGATGGCAACATACTCAGAATGGAACACCACCAAATAAGAGAGAATCAACTGCCAGGGGAAACCAATTTCTGTCCAACTTACCAAAAAAGTTGAGAAAAAGGCAACAGCTGCTGATCTATGCAAACTCTTTGAGAAGGAATTTGCACAGCTTATGCCTCACCAATACAGAATCTTCCATCAGTACAGGGAAATCAAACAGAAGAAAGAGAATCTGAGGGCTGATGAGTGTGTTCTCCAAATAGATTTCAGTGAGAATTATGCATGCAAGGCAGAAACAGAAACTCAGTCCATGCACTTTGGTGGCAGTAGGAAGCAGATCTCTCTGCACACTTGCCATGCAATGTTCAGAGATCATGTTATCAGGTGTTATTGCACTCTGAGTGAAGACCCTCGTCACTGTGCTGAATCAGTCTGGGCCCATCTTGCTCCAGTTTTAGATGATCTGTCCAAGACTGGAATTACGACGATTCACTTTGTCTCTGATGGGCCAACTACCCAGTACCGAAATAAAACAAATTTTTATCTCCTTGCAACATTGCCATTCACTCAGTGGAATTTTGACCAGGTCACATACAATTTTCTTGAGGCCAGTCACGGCAAAGGGCCAGCAGATGGAATTGGCGCTGCAATTAAGAATGGGGCTGATAGGTTAGTAGCCCATAGGAAAGACATTCTTGATGTCAAGCAGTTGCTTGAGTCATTGCAGAACACAGTCAATGTTAAAATGTATGAAATATCAACAGCACAGATAAGCTCCCTTGCAGATTCCATGAAAGATGTCCACCTCCAGCCAGTCCCAGGTACTATGAAGATTCATCAGCTGATGACATCAAAACGTCTTCAGGGAACAGTTTTCCATCGTCATTTGCCATGCTTCTGTAGTTCTGGTGACAGCGAGTTCTGCACATGCCACTCACGGATGAAGTTTCAAGTTGAGAATGCAAAATGCAAGAGAGTGGATTCAGTAGTGTCGAGGATTGAAATGAATTTAAGTAGGGAACTGGTTACAAAATTTGAAAAACGCATAGCTGAAGGATATGACGTAATCATTGAGGATTTAGATACCTTGGATGAGAGCAGTCGACTTGAGTATTTACACTGGAAAGTATGGAGGGCTGTGAAGCTGCAAGAGGACAGAGGTGCTGATAGTGACGATGATATACAGGATTGCCCCGTCGAATCTGATTCTGATGAGCCTGATAAGTCCGACCAAGACTGGGAACCGGAAGAAGCCTCACCCAGTGCTAAAACTCAAAGCCAAACTTCTCTACTGTAACACTGCAAAGCGTTACAGGCCAATAGGGCTACAAATTCCCCCCCACCGCCGACGCAGTACGGATAGTACATAGATGTCACTCATGTCTAGATATTGCGCGCTGCCTATGGGGGCCCAATTAGTGTAGCGCAATATCTACATAGATGTCACTCATGTCTAGATATTGCGCGCTGCCTATGCCTATGCCTATTGCGTGTTGCCGTCGTATGCTTTGACGGTCACCCAGCATCCACATACGTGCGCTGCTAGGTTTAGAGCTTTAGATTTTGACATTACACGCATGCAAAACACATGCAATCAAGGGCCAAGAGGTTGGTGCTCAGAGAAATACAACAACACTCGGTGTGTCAGGGCTCCTTACCTTAATGTTACAGACATAGCCATGGGAATCGAATGTTTGCGGATATTTCCTAGATTTAGTTATTGGGTGGAATACACGCATGATTTCAAGATTTTTTGTCGTGAGTGCTCCCGGGGTTTTGAGAGTCATTACGAGAAGGCAGCAGATTTTATGGGTGCTCTTGAAGCCGAAAGAGCCAACAATAGGGCTCGTAGGTCATTGAGGAGTATTAGTGTCGGCGTAGAGGATAAAATTTCTACTGTAAAACAGAAAATTAGTAGAGTAACAGGTCTTATAGGGCCTAAATATGTCACTTCTTATTTAATTACGGGTGTTATTATAGGTTTTTTAATATTTTTTGGCATGGATTCTCGAGTTATTTTGATTTCGTTCTTAGTTCTTGTTTGCTCTCATCAAGCATGGGGTGAAATGGAGTGCTCACGTTCACTCACCTCAACTATAGTTGGTAAGAGATATTACCAGCATCAAAGGGTGGTTAACTTAACGCAAGGTGACATGACAGCTTCGATGAGTGATTGCATATCTTGGAACTCAAAAGTTTCAGCGCATTCTCAGTCTACATTAAAACAACTTAAGTTTATCAATATGACAAGACAAGTGTCTTTGGTTGGTTTATATAGGGGTGTGGATTACTTTAATCTTGAAAAAATGTGCGATTACAAATGTGGTGGAGGTGGCTACGACGTTGATTTTGAAGAAAAATCCAAGTTACTCAATAGACAAACATATGTTGCAAACGTTAGCTCTCACGATGATGAACACGTAGGCATACAATGTGGAAAGTGTACGTTTGGGTGCCGGCTTACTAATTTCTGTTATTTGAGTTGGGAACCACACAATGAATGTGTTTTATACGAGTTAGTTACCTCTGGTTTGCGTTTAGGTGTGTTGAGAGAAGAAAATTCTGGTGTCGCCATGGTGATGGTTAAGACAGTTGACGTAGTACATTACACAGCTTTTAATGATATTAGGATAAAATTGTTGAGTGAAGACACCCATCAGCAAAGAGTGTTGCAATGTGGATCGGATTGGTACGAGTATAATGATGATCTCTCTTTGGATTCAAGAATTATTTGGTACCAATATGGTAGCAAACCGGATTTAGAATCTGTGTCTAGGGGGATAATAGCGAGAGGTTCGTGTGATACATTGTGTAAACCCAAATGTGATTCCAAGTACAGTGGTTTAAGATTTTTAACACCAAATCACTCACTTAAGAAAATGAGTCATCCACCTCTCACACACCTTAAAATTAACACTATAGATATAGCACTTCAAGTAGAGGGTATTTTAACAGAAATGATTAGTTGTTCCGTAAGGCAAATTAGACCCATGGCAGACGTCGTACTTAATTTCGGTGGTGATGGTGTGATAGATCTGGAATTGACCGTGCAGACAATACCGTGTGCTGTGGAGTATGTTGGTGAAAGCACCATAGGAGTGTGCTCAATTGATTCTGTTCACTATACAATCCAGAAGAAAATTGACGTTATTCAGATAAAATTACATTGTAATGAAAAAACAAGTTTCGTTTTAAAATTAGGTTCGAGTCAAACATTGATTACTGTTCTAAATAGAGATGTGTGGTCTTTTGTGAAAAATAGTGTATCATTCTTTTATTCTGATGTTAGTGAGCGAAGCGCTGGCATGAGTTCTTCTTTTTCCTCTTTCTTTGATTTCCTCGGTAGTATGAATATTTTTTCGATGCTTGGATTAGATATAAAACCAGACATGATTAAAAAAATAATAGAATTCGCTGTGCTTTTGTTCGTTGTTTGTGTTGTAGGTTTATTTAACCCTATAATTGCCGTGGTTACGCTCGTCGTAGGTTGTATTACTGCTGTCTATTCAATGGTTCCAAACGTTGGGGTAGAAACAGAACACATAGATGATGGAAATATTTATTCCATGGTTGTGTGTTTTATTTGGACTTTTGTGATATATAGAAGGCTATCTAATTCAATTTTGTTGTTTATTGCTGCTTTTCTTTTTTGGTCTCCGAAATTGCTTGTTGCTGCAATACATGTTTACCTCTCCAGATCTCTTTGGATGAGGCTAGTCGCAATGAAGAGAGCAGACCTTTCTGAGTGTTTTATTTATGATGTTTTTTTTTAATTCATTGATTACTGTTGGAAATTCTAAGATCTTTTTGAGTTTAATGGCGTGTTGGTGTTTTTTTGATGGTCTTGTGGTACAAGGTTATGTTGTTATCGGGTTTGTTGCCTTGTCACACTTGTCAAAAGCAAACATTTTTGGTGATATTGTTATTGTTTCTATGCATTGCGTGTTTCCTAAAGCCTATTATGATAGGTATGATGCGTTACATTTGGTGCGTGTGAGAGCGTTACGAACCTGGTTGCGCGGCTACTCCCACGGTGCTATCCCTATACGGTCACGAGCCGCCTCATCAACAATAGCATCGTGTCATCATCAACCTCATCACAGACGATCTCATAACACCGTACATCGGGCCGGTGAGTGAAACTAGCCTTTGCCGTTTTTAGATTCTAAGTCTCATTATGTTAAGTTTACCGCATTGTCGTCGTTGAGGACCATGTAAAATTCATTACTGTCGTCCGATTCTGACGTATGCGTCGTCCTGTACGAATGTTGCGGGGTCATCGGCCTATAACGTGCATTAATTATCGCAAGTCACCTTCGCACATACCAAGACGGCTCAACGGTCTGATAACTGATATCATAGTTGCTCGGATACTCTACCCCTATTCCCTAGCCACCCATTATTTCGCTCTCGCATTGCAAGCGATACCGGCTCATCGAATTTCAACGCTGAAAGCCACAGAGCTGCCTAGCCCAGCACAAATTTTTTTAGACAGAGACACCCACAAGGACAAACACGTACTCGAGTCATCTCTGGTGGCACGACGACAAGACCGTAGTGACCCCCACGACATGACAAAACCTATGGACGTTACTACGATACAACGCCCATGCCATTACGACCATGCGGCCATAACAGACGAGGCGGCCATTACAACGCTTAAGCGGACGCGCTTTCTCGTTTACTTCTGACGCGCCTACGCCCAAGTCACCTCATAACTCATTAATCGTTCCCACCCCCTCACCACCGCTCGGCAGTGTGGCCTCACAACCCATACACCAAGAGGTACCGTCTTCACCCGACGTTCAGGCCTCACAACCCTCACCCGAGTAGGCTTCACTACCCATACACCAAGTCGTACTGCCATCACTCGACGCTGAGGCCTCACAACCCTCACGCCGAGTAGGCCTCACCAACATTACGCTTCATCACGACCCTCCTCACACTAACGCTCGACCACACCCACAAGGACAAACACTTTGTGTGGTCAGACGAGGCACAGACTGCGTATCAGTCATTTTGTAAGTGTCTCACTAGCTACACTGCGACTCTTCCGGCTACGACGTCGGAGCAATTCACACGCAAATGGTAGACACGTAGAGAAGCTATGACGATTGTCATACGCTCACAACCCAGTAGATCACGCTACTGTACGCTTGCACCGAGCAATCTTTGCGATGCAGCGTCACACTAAAGTGGCACACGCGCGAAATAAGCGCCCTTATGGTAGGTGCACGAGGGTTCAGTCCTTTGACATAGGAGACCCCCTTTAATTTCTTAACCCCACGTTGGCAGCCTTACTATACCGTGGTCGACAAACTTTCCTCCACAGCCACTTTGTAGTAATGCGCAAAGCCAGACACGTACTCGCGATGTACATGTGAGTAATCTTAGACACGCATGCCCATTCTCGGCATGGGATGCACATAGAACCGTGCTTACGGGTCGAAATGCCACACGTCACGACCAATGCGTCAGGGATGCTGGTTGACACAAGGCCTCTTTCGTCGCCTCACCACGACAGCCCGTCGACCAACGCGTCAGGGACGCTGGCCGCCACGGGGCCTCTTTCGTCGAACCCCCACGACGACACGCATACAGCCGATAGCTGTGATGCACACGGGTTGTTGCCACCCCAAAGGCGTAACGAAACGCATACAGCCAGTGTGGCTAGAATGCCAAGCACTGATAGCTGTGATGCAGACGAGTAGTTGCCACTCGCGCAATATAGCTGACTGCGCTACAGAGAAATGTATACACGACGTTCATGTAATGACGCCAAACTACGGTCATTCGGTTGGCGGGGTGCATCGCCATTTCACGATGCACACTCATACTCTATAAGTGGCCCATTATTTGCTAAATACCGGCATAAGGATAGTTTTACGGCCTAGGACGACGTGCAGCGTGTGCACCGCTAGCACTAGTCTTGCTAAACGGTAGAGATCATCGTACTAATTTGTTTATTACTTTGTTCGTAAAGCGCACTATAAGAAAGATGCGCTCGATCTAAATGCATGTATTTCTCAGACGTCGTTTAAAGCGGCCTACTTGTAACTCTGTGTATGCCGCGGCTTATACGTCACCGCGCTCTACAAATTGTCTCACGCCGCTATGGCAATTACCGGGCAGTCATTGTCACATACTGTCCCGGCTATGGAACGGTGCCACTTGTTACGCCCACACTCAACATTGTCATGGACCACGCAAACAGCGGTCAAGACGAGGAACGGCAACTACGTACGCTGCTGTTTCTGCCATATCTTGTAACCGCGAAAAGTCCGTATACGATGGAAGAGTTGAAGGCCTATAAGTCTCTTGAAGCCTACAACCAGTTTGTCAATGGATGGGTGAAGGATTTGCAGTTTGGAGCTCAATGGTCGTTTTCTGGTAACATCACGGGTAAGCATTCTTGGTGTAGTGAAACGCCTCTTGTCATACCTTAAACAGGGCCCCCGTGACTGTCGCCTCTCTCACCAACAAAAAACAAAGATCTCTGATAGAATGAAAGCCTTAAATGGCCTAATGCCAAGCGAGTTTGCAGGCAACCAAGACTGTTGTCAGAGATGGACTGATTGAAGGCCACGGGATTTCGACAGTTTTTACTATACACTGGTCCTGTTGTTTTGCGTGGTGTGGTGTCGAGAGAACGTACAGACATTTCCTTACTCTAACAGTGAGTATGTCGATCATGTTGGAATCTGATGCTGGAAAAAGAAACCATTATCTGCCATATGCCCAAGAATTGGTGACGTATTTTGTAAAGAAGTCGAAAGACATCTATAGCAAGACATTCCTTGTTTACAATGTGCTCAACCTTCTACATTTGCATGAAGATATACAGTTCTTTCAGTGTTCACTGAATGATGTATCATCGTTTAAGTACGAGAACCATTTGCACGTTCGTTGTCAAAAAGTTAGTGAAGAAAGCCCAGAACCCGATTGCGCAAGTGACAAAGCGCCGAAATTAAGAAGTCTTCTTTAAGTTGTCTCAAAACAAGTAGATTGACATACATCAGCGCAAGAAAGAAGGACAGGTGCTTTTTAATACATGGTGAAGAGTTTGCCTTTATTAGTGAAAAGAGATGTGATGGTCAGTTGGTCTGTGACTGCATTCGCCTGCATCACATGGACAACTATTTTGACAACCCTTGCGACTCAAAGCTGATAAATGTTGCCTTTATACGAAATAATATCTTTATAGACATAGCTGCTATGACAAAAAAGATTTAGCAGTCTTCGACGTTAGGCGGTGGACCGTGGTCCGAGACCACCAAAATCTCTCTCGGTCCAGTAAATTTAACAAGTTAAATGGACCGTCGGTCCACCCGTTTTTTTCAGCCACTCTAGTTACAGTATTTAAATAATTTATCAAAGTATTTATGAGACTACTTACTGTATACATAACTGCGAAAAAACGCGCATCTAAGCATTATCAAAACGCACACCTCTTCGTGTTTTGCTTTTCATTAATCCAACTTATAAACTCGAAGATAAACGCAAAATATTGCAGAGCGCTTCTACTTGGACCAAGGTGAATTACATTGCGAATATCAGGCACTTGAACGCCCATGCCGAAAGCTATTGTGCTGACAATGCACCGGATTTTGGATGTAGGTTGCACGAAGTTCTGAAGGATGTATTTTTCTTGTTCTTTGCCAATGCTACTTGATTGAATACAATGAAGGATGAGTGTCAGACAACCCAAGAAACGTTATAGGAAAGGTTTGGATAAACAAACCGGTGACAGATATGACCAGAAGATAAGTTTGATCGGAGGAATTTACCCATATCACGACCTCAGTCATGCAAAGATGATTGATGATCCAAATTGTCTACCGGTCATATCGTATATGGATATTATGAACTATCTTGTAACCGCGAAAAGTCTGTATACGATGAAGAGTTGAAGGCCTATAAGTCTCTTGAAGCCTACAACCAGTTTGTCAATAGATGGGTGAAGGATTTGCAGTTTAGAGCTCAATGGTCGTTTTCTTGTAACAGCACGGGTAAGCATTCTTTATTGTTCGTTTTGTTATGAGCCTGATATGTATATATGTTTAAGTAAATAGACAGTTTGTAGTCTTTAAAAAGTTATTAATTATAAATCTCCATCATATATATTAAGTATGCAATACTGTTTTCAGCTATTGCTTTATTCATACGCAGATGACATCACAAATAATCACAGAACATTGTGGTTTAACAAACTAAACAAAACTAAACTGGTAACTAAACTCGCAGTTTATAGCGGAGCTCACTCGCTCGCATTCCTTGATACCACTATACCAGTATTTCTGTATCTACTACTCAATTCCCTGAATGTTATTGCTTCTACGAAATATTATTGTACAAGAGATTAAGAATAACGGATTAGTTGTTTGATTTAATAAAATCGGTGCGGTTTTAAACGCAACTGACTGCAAACAACCAATGTTTGTTTCTTTGCTGTTTTGGGGACGTGTACGTAAGATAAGATTATCGTGGAGGCACCTATCGGAAGCTCCACTTTTAGGCAGTGCCTAAATCTATATATTTATTCTCTAGTCATGACACCAAAAATCTTGATCACACAGCAGGTGGTTTCAAAGTGAGTTCTATTTGAAAAATAACACATCTTGTCATTTTTCTATTTAGGTGAGACATTCTCAGAGGATGAACGACAGTTGTTTGAAGCCGTGGGTTATCATCGAGAAAACAGGCGTCATAGCTGCTGCTCACTGTGATTGCATGGCAGGGCTGGGTGAAGTGTGTAGTCATGTTGGAGCAACATTATATTCTGTTGAATGTGCTGCTCGAATAAGTGCATCCAAGACTGTGAAGCAGGATAAGGCCTACTGGATGCTTCCATCAAGCATAGATAAAGTGAACTACAGCGAAATCTCCCAAATGGAATTTTACATCTGCCAAAACGAATAAACGTCAACTTGACTGTGCGATCAGTGGGTCATGTGTGAAGAAACGGTCAGCCCTGAAACTGCCGGCAGTAGATAAACCAACAGCAGCTGATATGGACAGTTTCAAACCACGTCTAGCCAGCAATAATTGTAGGTCTGCAATACTGGCGGTGACAGCCAAGTACCAGGATAAGTTCATTCCGGCTGTGTTACCAGATGGTCAACTACCAGAACCATTGATTAGCTTAAAAGATTATAGATTTACAAACATGTGCAGTGATGAGTTGAAACGTGAATGTGTAGTGATTTTGGAAAATATGACAGTTACCGAGGAACGAGCCAGGAATGCAGAGCTCATGACCCGCAATCAGAGCAAGTGTAAAGAATGGCACACACTGCGAATGAGGCGAATCACCGCATCGAATATGAAGTCGGCCTGTGCGTCGTCTGTGCTGTCACTAGTGAACTATTTCAATCCTAAGAAAAACTCAGCGTATGAAGTGTTTAAGTTCCGACAGATCAGGCAGCTAGATGGTGAGTCTATTGACACATACCACACACGCTTGCGAACACTTGGCTCGACCTGTGAATTTCAAGACTCTGACAAAGAAATTCTCATGCAGATTCTGCATGGCTGCACATCACAGACTAAGACGAAGAGCATTGCGCGACAATCTCACCCTAGACAAGGTGTTGTCAGAAGCCCGTAGTTACGAGATGTCAGACAGTCAAGCCAGTGCAATTGAAAAAACATCGACACCAGATATAGACAACGACCTGTCTCCGCTAGTTTCCGTGGAAGGAAGAGCGGAGATGAGAGAAACAAGAAGGGCAATTCAAAAATGTTAATGCACAACAGAGAGACTAGGTCGTCACAACATGGTGATAAACATGAGAAAGGACGTTGAGTCTGAACTCGAAAGACTCGAGACAATGGACATAATTGAAAAGTACAAGGACCAACTCCATGGATAAACCCTGTTGTTGTAGTACCAACGAAAACAGGTCGTGTACGCCTGTGTGTGGACATGCGTGAGGCTAACAAGGCTGTCAAGAGAGAAAAACACCCCATGCCTACTCTCGACGATCTAATCTCAGACCTGAACGGCTCCAAAGTCTTCAGTAAGCTTGACCTTACTAACGTGTATCATCAGCTGGAACTTGATGAAGATAGCAGATACATAACTACTTTCACAACATTCCTCCTTATCTTAACTTTTAGGAAAAATTTTGACATTTGACAATAGCTAAAATTAACATGTATTTTTTTGGCAAGAGGAAAGAGTTATGCTTCAGTTAATACTGTCACTTTATTGTTCACGTTTTAGTGTTACGTTTAGTTTAGTATTTCTACTGAACCAGAGAGACATTCGAATTTGTATTTGAGAGTTGAATTTGTATTTGAGATTTGAATGTGTTATGAGAATTCAATCTGACGAGTAACTAGCTTAATAAGTATTTGTAACTTGAATGTTAATCTTAGCTATTGTCAAATGTCAAAATCTTTCCTAATAGTTAAGTTTTGTATGTAGAGAAAATCTCTTCGTTAAGATAAGGAGGAATGTTGTGTTCGAGCTTATTAGTTATTTCCATTATGTTGTGCACTAGATGGCGCCACAGTAGAAGGCACGTTAGTTAGCAAGTAGCCATCTTTTACGGAGACAAAACACACGAGCTGTGTAAATGTAAACCGGACAATAACCTGAATAAACAAACGTAACACACGCATAACAGACATGTCACTTGCAGCCCTTGTGACGCTATGCTAGGCTGTTTCAGTGTAGCGGAGATTCCAGCATTTCCATGTGATGCCGAGCGCTTAAGTGTTTATAAAGGACCTGTTCAGGAATACTCGGTAGATAGCCGAACAATAGTCCTGATAACCGGTGAGCAACAAGACGCTCTTGAGGTGAAGGGTCGTTCAATTATATGCAATCTCCCGCTTCTAAAAACAAACGAGAGATCCCTCTTCTATACGGTTGGTGGCACCCGTTCCCTCGAGTATGCTGGTGCAACAGATCTGCCACTCTACTTGGGGACACAAATGTCTCACCTGCACTACACTGCAGCGCAGGACCGACATCAAATCGTGTTGCGTCCTAGCGTCAATGTTTTCAGCATAAAACGTAAGGTTTTGCTGAACACGCTGGCAATTCTCCGCTCAGAACCCGACGTGATTTCTCATATCCAGTACGATAAAGTCATGGGCGAGGGGATTAGTGCATTGCGTGCGGGCGAACCCAAAATACCGTGTTACACTCCCCTCCGTCCACTCTACCACTTTGGGGCGTCTTGGTACGATGCCCACACCAAGAAAGCCGCTGCACAAGCCTATGTAATGGAGCCTACCCAGATAGGATCTTATGAATTCGCTGATGAATACAGGGCTCAGGGCCTGATGACAAAAGAATCGTTCAATGCTTTTATAACATCCCTCCAGGCGCCAAGCCGACGACAAGCATCCGTCACCATTTTATCCTAAGCTGCTTTTGGCGCTGTTGACCTGATTGTACACGGTCCTGAATGTTCTACAGCGCTTGTCAACTTTTGTGAGAGCATATCTGCAGTCGCCAACACACTTGAACGCATTGGTGATTGGTGCGGTCTCATCGGTCTTATCGTGTTCCTTGTCACTGCACTCAAACAAGCGCTTAGCACAGTCTCCCTAGGAGAGATAAAAAGATTTGAAAAGAGTTGGGTGTGGCACTGGCTAGCTGACACGCACATGTACGCTGCAACATATGTATTTAAACAAAGACGGCTATATCATGTATAATATACACAACCTCTTCGACCATCATTGTCTACGATCACTGATCGATCAGTTAAAGTAACAACAGAATACCAGGGCCACACAAGCGTACGACAACGGGCGTTGTGTACCTGTACTCTGGAGGAGCGGTCTCATGGTTCAGTCAGCGTCAGACATCAGTGGCAATTTCGACGACGGAAGCAAAAGTCGTTGCGGCGAGCGAGGCGGAAGCGTCTGCTGAAGGACATCAACAGGGTAAAGGTGATTCCAGAGCTGCGAGTGGACAATGAAGCGGCAATGCGACTAGCAGAGAATCCGGAGTACCACAAACAAACTATGCACATCCGTATCCGTCACTTTTTGGTGCGCGAGAAAGTGTGTGAAGGGAAGCTGGTAGCGAAACGTGTGGATACCAAGAACCAGCTTGCGGACCTGTTCATGAAGCCGATGCATAAGCCTCGTTTGATTAAGCTGTGCATTGACATGGGTGTTAAATGATGAAGATTTTTTTAGTGCGAGCGTGAACGTTTCTTTCAATGAGTTCGACTCGATGAGTGTTCTCACGGTATTCGTGACTTCCGAGTTTTTTGTTCTTTTTTTTGTTTTTTTCGATTTTCACATGAGTTTAGCTTCCCTGCATACGTTTGCATTGTTTTCAATTATCCATGTTTTTTTTCATTCAATGCTTCCTCAGTTCAGTAAAATTAGTATTAGGGGAACTCTACTGTAGGTTGCAATACCTAATCATACTGAAGCAGCTAGTCCTCCTGTTAGATATGGCGACTGTGCACAGCACGTTTTTGTTTAAAAAAATAAATGCCTATCTTGCAAAAACTTAAAAAATTAACCCACAGTTATATGGGTTTGGAGATAGGTGCATGTGTAGTACAGAGCATATATGCATTCTGTTTTGTGCCGCGTTGGTTAATATTTCATATTTTTCTTGGCGGTGTTTTCGATTTAGGCCTCGCGTGGTTGGTGGGGCCACCATCGTCGTGGACTTCTGAAACGGAGCGTCCTCGTCGATGGTTTGTGACGGCTGGCCCCATTTTAAGATTCTTAATGTTACTAGTTACCATATAGGGATTACTAGCACTAAAGTATACTTATGCGAAGGATAGATCCGTTAGACGGTTTAGTAGCTTCGCGATCTGTATATGTTTAGCAAAATTCTTATGTGCATAATGATTCATAAACATACATAAGCTATTCTGCTATGTTAGAAGCTAGCCTAGATCAATCTTACATCATTGTTGTACTTTTCATATATATATCGTGTACATATGGTATATATATATATATATATATATATATATTTATTTATATAAGGATCAATATATTAATCAGGATTACATTAAAACAAGAGAATACACAAGCATGACAGTCAGGATAGAAACATTTGGTTTGCAAAATCGTATAAAATCTGTGGAATCAGGCACCCCAACTGCGAACATGATGGAAAAGGAGCTTGTGTATCAACACAATAACCACTAGTATGACGTCTGGCATTTGCCAAGAAACATGTCAAAATATTAACATGAGCAACATGCAATTAAATGTAAAACGTTTAGAGTAGTAGAGAGTTGAGAGTTGAGAGGCTTTATCTCGAATGGGTTAGGGTTCCCACAGTCATTCCTGCTTTGTAGAATGGCTGCAGGATACGCGTGCACTGCGTCTGGCATGCCCACACCCACCCGTTGCCTTTTATTCGCTTTTATTGCGCTCCCTCTCACTCTCCCTCGCTGTCGTAACTGCAAGCGAACTACAGTTTTTGTACGTGCATATGCTACCACACTGTTACAAACGGGCAGCGAGGCACTGCTAACCTATAGCCTGATAGCCAGCTGTAAGACTAGCGCATTGTCGATACTGGTGGCAAACTATAGCCTGGCACAGGCAGGCTTGTCACAGCTGTAGCATTCGTATTTTTCTTAAAATTACACCTCTTAGATGCAATTTCCTGCGTCAGCATTATTAAACAATCTTCATCGCAAAAATATTCCTTAGGAGTTCGCTTATTTTCAGAACTGGTTGGCCGACAGGACTTTTTACTTTTCACAATTTTGATTTTACTTGTCAAATATTTACTTGCAATCTACCAGGATCAATCACTTGCAATCATATTACCAGGAGTATATAATATAGAAATCTATATTATATAAATATATATAGATAGATAGATCTATATATTATATATATTATAGATGTATATATATCAATATTATACACTCCTGATATTACAGTATACATGGAAAATCGTAATAAAATTCACACAACGTATATTTTTGCGTGCCGGTACGCTCATTGTTGTAATATTATGGATCAACACATGTTGTTAGTTGGTATAATATTTATTGTTCTGAGGAGCCATCCTCAAACACAGCTCACGCTTCCAAGCACACGTAGCAGAAAGCGCAAGTCTCTCGTAGAATCTCGTACGCTCTCGTGCACGTCATAACGTTACATCATTACAATTGTGTCATTCCCAATTCCAGCTATTTCCTCAATACATAGTTCACACGTATTTGACAGCTGTTCATTTGTTTCTTCCAATCGCCATCTTGTTTGGAAAAAAGGATTGGCTGGTATTGGCGTTGCTGTTTATCTCCTGAGTATTATCTAATGTTTATCGATTATAACTTGAATAGATTGAAGATGAGGTCAGAGCAACCAAGAAACTTATAGGGAAGGTTTGGATAAACAAAAACCGGCAACAGATATGGACCAGAAGATAGATTTGATCGGAGGAATTTACCCATATCACGACCTCAGTCATGCAAAGATGATTGATGATCCAAATTCAGTCCTTGTGTTTTGAAAAAGGCAGGTCGCAGTGAAAATCACACGCCTTGGCTTCCGAGGCATGTGATTTGCATCGAGTTCCCGCAGGTCAATGAGGCAAACTAGCGGGTGTTCATGGGCATGCCCCCGGAAAAAATTGAAATCTAGACTTCGAAATGCCATTTCCAGCATTTTGGGATAAAAATTAGCTCTGCATTTGAACTCTTAATTTGGACATTTTCTTAGTGTATTTTTTTCATCTAACAAAAAATCAGTTCTTGAACTATTGATGGTCAACTTGAATCACACAGTTAGCATGTTTAGTCAAAAGGAACAACACTCAATTTTTCAAAGTCAGACTATTTAAAACTTTAATACGCTGATTTGCAACATCATAATCATTCAGTCACTGTGTTTGCATTTTGTCAATTTGACGGTATTTCAGATTTCATTTCAAGAAAACATAACATGTTTTGCAATAAAACTTACTAAAACCTTATAACAGGCTTGTTTTAATTTTCATTGTCAGCCTGGCGATCTTCATTCAGCCGTTCTCGATCTGCTGCAGCCAATTGAATACAGTAACAGTCATGTTCATCAGTGTATGGCCTCGCGTATGATAGGCGGACGCGTTTTGGCGTTTTGGTTTTGGTTTGCGCTTTAGCGTTTTGCGGTGGGGTCGCGCTGCAAAGCAGTCCACCGCAGGCAGATAGTGTTTGTGAGTTACGACGGTCGAGGGTGTGATATACGGCTCAGTGATGTAACGGAAGAATACCAGTAGTCAAACGATACGTCCAGGCTTGCGTCTGTCGGTGATAAATAAATGATGGAGCTGATGAATTTGACATGTTTAAAGGACTGCTGTTTGGTATAAGCGTTCAACTGTCGTGTATAACATGTGAAGCCGACTTCCGGACATAGTTCTGTGATGCTTTACAACCGTTTGCCGTTGTATTCTTCCAGTTTATAAGTTGAATAATGAAAACAAAACACGGAAGATTGAGGTTGTGCGTTTGGATAATGACTTAGATGCTGCGGTTTTGTCGCCACTTCTGATCGAACAGACCCCGGGGGCCTGCGCGATGCGCGCGAGAGCACGAGTCGCGCGCCTTAAACACAAGCGACGTGCAAATTGTCTACGGTGATATCGTAGTACTGCGATGATCTTGTAACGCGCGAAAGGTCCGTATAGAGTGGAGAAGTGAAGGCCGATAAGGTCTACTTGAAGCCTACTAACCAGTTTGTCAATGGACTGGGTGAAGCCGATTTGCAGTTTGGAGCTCAAATGGTCGTTTTCTGGTAACATCACGGGTAAGCATCTTGGGTGTAGTGAAACGCCTCTTGTCATACCTTAAACAGGGCCCCCGTGACTGTCGCCTCTCTCACACAAAAAAACAAAGATCTCTGAATAGAATGAAGCCTTAAATGGCCTTAATGCAAGCCGAGTTTGCAGGCAACCAAGACTGGTTGTCAGAGATGGACCGTTGAAGGCCACGGGATTTCGACAGTTTTAATATACACTAGTCCTGGTGTTTTTGCGTGTGTGGTGTCGAGAGAACGTACAGACAGTTCCTTACTCTAACAGTTAGTATGTCGATCATGTTGGAATCTGCATGCTGGGAAAAGAAACACATTATCTGCCATATGCCAAGGATTTGGTGACGTATTTTGTAAAGAAGTCGACAAGACATCTATAGCAAGACATTCTTGTTTACAATGTGCTCAACCTTCTACATTTGCATGAGATATACAGTTCTTTCAGGGTTCACTGAATGATGTATCATCGTTTAAGTACGAGAACCATTTGCACCGTTCGCTTGTCAAAAGTTAGTGAAGAAAGCCCAGAACCGATTGCGCAAGTGACAAAGCGCCCGAATAAGAAGCTCGTCTTTAAGTTGTCTCAAAACAAGTAGATTGCACATACATCAGCGCAAGAAGAAGGACAGGTGCCTTTTAATACATGGTGAAGAGTTGCCTTTATTAGTGAAAAGAGATGTGATCGGTCAGTTGGTCTGTGACTGCATTCCGCTCTGCATCACGATGGACAACTATTTTGACCAACCCTTGCCGACTCAAGCCTGATAAATGTTGCCTTTATACGAAATAATATCTTTATAGACATAGCTGCTATGACAAAAAAGATTTAGCAGTCTTCGACGTAGGCGGTGGACCGTGGTCCGAGACCACAAAATCTCTCTCGGCTCCAGTAAATTTAACAAGTTAAATGGACCGTCGGTTCACGCCGTTTTTTTCAGCCACTCTAGTTACAGTATTTAAATAATTTATCAAAGTATTTATGAGACTACTTACTGTATACATAACTGCGAAAAAACGCCGCATCTAAGCATTATCAAAACGCACACACTCTTCGTGTTTTGCTTTTCATTAATCCAACTTATACAACTCGAAGATAAACGCAACGGTTGTAAACATCAACGGACATTGCCGGAAGTCGGTTCACATGTTTATAACGACAGTTGTAACGCTATAACCAACAGCAGTCTTTAACATCAATTCAATCCGCCTCATCATTTATTTATCACCGACGAAAAGCTTGACGTATCGTTGACTCTGGTATTCTTCCGTTACACACTGAACGTAAACACACCTCGACCGTGTAACTCACAAAGCTACTGCCTGCGTGACTGCTTTCACCCGAACCCACCAAAACCAAACCCAAAACCAAAACCAAAACGTCCGGCCTATCATACGCGAGCCATACATGATGAATATGACTGTTACTGTATTCAATTGCTACAGCAGATCGAGACTGATGATGAAGATGCAGCTGACAATGAAAATTAAAAAGACTGATTAAGGTTTTTAGTGAGTTTTATTGCAAAACATGTATGTTTTCTTGAAATGAAACTGAAATACCTTCAAATTGACAAAATGCAAACAAGTGACTGAATGTATTATGATGTTGCAAATACTATTAAAGTTTTAATATGTCTGCTCTTTGAAAAATTGATGCTGTTGTTTTCCCTGGTTTGGGCACTAAACATGCTAATATGTGTTATTCAAGTTATCCATGCAATATGTTCAAAAACTGCAATATTTTGTTAGATGAAAAAAAAATCGCCTAAAAAATGTCCAAATTAAGAGTACAAATGCAGAGCTAATTTTTATCCCAAAATGCTGGAAATGGCATTTCATGAAGTCTAGATTTCAAATTTTCGGCAAGCCAAGGCGTGTGATTTTTCACTCGCCTGCCTTTTTCAAAACACAAGGACTGATAACACTTTTTAAACTTTGTTTCATCGCTAACCAAACGTCATAGGTATTCTTACTGTCATCATAGCAGTGTGTAGAAGGTATATGATGAATATTTGATAGGTATTCCTACTGTTATCATTGCAGTGCAGTGCTCGAAATAAGAAAAAAAATGTGGTTGTCCTGCGGACAACCCAGGCATCAAATCGGGTTGTCCGCAACAATTTCTGGTTGTCCCAAAAAAATATCCCCAAATCTCCTATTTTCAATCACATATGGTCAGAAAATACCCAAAAACAGTGGTGTAAGGGTGGCCAAAAACAGCAAGCTGCGCAAAATAGTGGATGACTTAATATTTTAATGGCTCCTCCGCCTCCCTCTCCACACCCTACAGCTCCTCTACCTTCTCTGCAATCTTTGTTTTGGGTGCCATGTGAAAAGGTGACATTTTTGTATATTGTTCTCTGCTCCCAAAGTATGTAATTATTCGGTAGCAAGTCTGGGATTCCAAGGAGGGGGTGAAAAACAAGCGGGGGGGTATGGGGGTCCTCCCCCAGAAAATTTTGAAAATGTAGATCGCATGAGATGGTATTTGCAGCACTTTTGAGTACGTGTACAGCCTTCATTCTGACTACGACAATTCTCTTTTTGTTAACTTTCGGATCAACATGAATCCCCACTGCATGTTGTTTGTTTTGCATGGGCAAAGCCATCGGAAAATTCAAAATAATAACTGAATAAAAATACCAAAATGTGGGGGTGAACTTGCTGGTTTGCTGGTTCCAAATCGAGTTCACCTCTCATAAATCAGAAAACCTGACATATATATACCAGTGTTGGAAATAGCAGCTGGTATGCGTTGCTTTCCCACACCATAGATTAATGGCGGGCCACCAGGCTATAAGTGCTCTTGGAGAACCCCTGAGAAAAACATAAATAAAGTGCGTTTTTTCGTCAACTTTTTTCTTGGTTGTCCACCGGACAATGTCTCAGACTGGTTAGGTTGTCCGGCACAAATTCTGGTTGTCTCGGACAACCGGACAACGCTTATTTCGAGCACTGCAGTGTGTAGAAGGCATGTGATGTATATTTGATAGGTATTACTACTGTTATCATAGCAGTGTGTAGAAGGTATTATTATAGGTAAAATACAAAATGATATTACTGTTTTGTTCTTTATTGTCAAAAATGTCAAAATAATATTGGTCCAGTAAAATTTAGTCCGGTCCAGTAAATTTTGCTGGCTTGGTGGACCGAAGGTCCAGTGTTTAGAAATTTCATTCGTGAAGACTGTTTAGTGCGCAAAGTAGTATGCTTGCCTTATAATGATGGTTTTGTCCTTTTTGCTCTGCTGCATGGAGTTGAGGGATGCTATAGTGCTCACTAGGAACTAACTTTGGTTTCTACTTAGAGACATATTTTACCAGGACCATTCTTTATAGTGTGTTATTGAGACTTCTGATAAGTTATGCATATGTGACAGATCAACATGTGGACTAGAGCTGTATGGACGGAGAGGGATGTGGAGGAAAAATGTGTAGTCCCTGATTCATTGATCAAGGTGGATGACAATCTCGTCCTTTGGCCTAGCGACAGTAAAAATTCTCTCAAGGCGATGAGGCATCAGATGGAACCACCACAGGATTGGCAGAAATTTAGACTAGTTAAGGTGAAATTTACATCAGGAAAAAAACTCTTCACGTTTTGTTTTCATGTAAAGTAACAACAGTACTGACAGTGTATACTGTTTTGCGTTTCAGCATTTCTCATATCCATCCGGAAATATGGAGAAGTCATTCACGACTACTGGGTACTCCAAGTGGAAGAAAGCAGTCGGGAAATCTGGAGGATTTGCTAAGCACACCCACGCAGACTACCACAAAGATGCCGTGGTCGCTTGGAAAGAATACACTCAGATGCAAGAAAGGGAAACCTCTGTTGCGCGAATGCTGAACACAAGATACCAAACTGCAGTAAAAAAAATCGTCATTTCATTAAAACTCTCGGACAGGTCATTTTGGTAACTTGTACTCAAAAGTTGGCACAACGTGGACACGCAGAACAACCTGGAGCTGGTAACCCTGGGAATGTTTTGAAAATGCTTGAATTAGTAGCATCCCATGACGACATCATCAAAGAACGTCTGGCGAGTGGACCAAAAAATGCGAAGTACACAAGTCCGGAGATTCAAAACGAAATGATACTCACCTTCACCGAAATCATCCGAAAGGAGATCATACAGGAAGTTAAGGATGCTAGAGTATTCTCCATACTTGTTGATGAAAGTAAAGATGTGTCAAAACAAGAACAGATTTATCTTGTAATAAGGTACTTCTATGATGGGGAAATTCGAGAGTTTCTTGGAGTTCAGGGCTGCATTTCAGCTGGATGCCGAATCGCTGACAGTCGATTTTTGACATTCTGAAGAGCCATGGAGTTGACTTCCAACGGAACCTGGTTGGACAGGGATACGGCGGAGCCTCTGTCATGCGAGGCAAGATAAGCGGTGTCGCAGCTCGAGTTAGGAAGGAAGACAGGTATGCATACTATGTACACTGTCATGCACATCGGCTGAACTTGGTTCTTGTGGATGTAACCAAAGGCATACCAGATGCAGCTAACTTCTTCTCCTTGCTAGAAAAGGTCTACGTGTATGTGAGTGGATCATATGTTCACTCAAAATGGATAGAGATTCAGAGGGAAATGTATCCTGGTCAGCCTACAAGAGAACTGAAACGGCTATCCGACACACGCTGGGCCTGCAGAGTGGACGCATGCCGGGTGATAAGAGATCGGTTCCCAGCACTCATACGCCTCCTGGAGGAAATAGGAAACGAAACACATGATGACCGGGCGGTTGACGCCAGGGGACTGTTGGGACAGATCAATGCCGAATTTCTGATGAAGCTTCCAGTAATCACAAGCATACTTATCGAGACAAGTAAATTGTCCATTATGTTTCAGTTGTCCGATGTTGACCTAGGTAAAGCACCAGAGTGCAGATCCATTCAACAATCTGTGGGACGAGGTCCAGGTGTTTGTGAGATCACGGCTTTGATATTGAGGACGTAGACCCATCGCGTAGAAAGAGGAAGCATAAACTACCAAAGAGATTAGAAGAGGCTACCCTCCTCGAGCCTCTCGCCGGATCATCAATATCATCAACAGACGAACTTGAGGCCTCAGTAAAGGACAAAGGACGAAGTTTTACTGCCAGGTTCTTGACAGAGCGAGCGAGCGAGAAAGCGATTCAATACTGAAACATGCAAAATGATGTGTTTTCTACAATTAACAAACTGAACGGATTCGTGAAACTGTTCGACGGAAACGCAAAAGACATCAAACACGAACTGCATTCAATTAAGCACCTTCTTCAACGACGCTCGCAAGATGGCAGAGAACTACCAGAAACAATTCCACAGTTTGTTAACGTGATTGAGCCATTCAAAGAGGCGTTTCAAGAGATCCATCAGCTGGCCAAAATTGCTGCTGTATTGCCTCTCAAATCTGCGTCGTGTGAGCGGAACTTCTCAACGATGAAATTAATCAAGACGGTTGTAAGAAACTCGATGGGCAATGCCCGACTAAGCAATCTCGCGGTTCTTTCAATCAAGAGCGAACGTGTACAGAAGATGGACTTAGATCTCTTCGTGAAAGAATTTGCACAGTGGAACCAGAATAGAAGAATAATTCTGCAGTAACTCTGCCTAAACTACTTTCAACAGTTGAAAAGTACAATTATATATTGTGCCCCCACGAAAATATAAGCCCCCCCCCCCAGTGCCCCCCACTGAAAAAATCCTAGCTACGCCACTGTGTGGTGCGCTGCTTGGAACAGGGTTCCAGGCTATCGCTCTTTCATTTACAATCAGGCTGCGCAAATATGCAGTGGACGAACGCATTGTTTACATGTATGTCACAGTATATCACGGATTAGTTTTCAAATAAGTACCACTGGAAGTTAATATGCAAGCAAGGATTTCTACAGGTAACAGTTTCTCAGTGTTTCGAATTTCCGGTGATCAAATTGGAAAGATTCAAACAGATCAGTATCAATAAAAAATGTTACTATACTACTAGCACATGTTTTTACTATTATGATAGGTGGAATAAACTTTGATGGTAGTGTGAATGTGACACGAAGACGATGTAAGGTAGTCACTTTGTTTTATTTCGGCAAAAACTATATTTTTGGTTGCATTTTATTGTCTCATATAATTAGGCATATATTATAAATAGTATGCATGTGTAATGTATGTACATAGCGATGTAATGTATATACACACTGGAGGAACACACTCACTCACTGCTCCCCCCCCCAGGGGTGGAATCAGCCGCTAGCCCGCTAGCCCGGGACTAGTAATTGTTTGGAAGGGCTAGTGAAAGGCCAGGGTGGGTTGCCCGTCGGGCAAGTAAACAATTCCAGACCAGATTTCGTAATTCCGCCCGTTTTCGGATATATCAGTGTATGATTAATGGGAATTTAATTGCGGTTTGTGAACTATCACCGTCGTAAGGAATTGTTTGCGGGCAGACCAAAACATGGCCGTTCCAATCAGGAAATCGCGCAAAGTAGCACGAAATCGTTCATAACTCCAACGGTAAATGTCTCGTGTAACTATCCATTTTCCAAGTCCAGGTTTTAGTCAGTGCCGTTCTCATGGCGATGTAGGTGAGAACCAATCATACTGCGTGAAACATTATGAATGCCTATGTCAGCCAATCACATGAGGTCTTATTTCAATGCAAGGCTTGTGGTGTACAAAGTACCGCAATTTACGAAGCACGTGGCAGTATGCAGGGATTGCCGGCTCGATCGCTGCCGCCGGTGAAGCGCTTGTCGGCCCGCCAATCAGCGAGGCTACACGACAGCTTACTCGACCGCCGGTGGCTGCCACCCAGAGACACATGGTGATTTGACAGGTCATCCATACGCGTGCGCATTGCGTGGTGGTATTGCCGTATGTAAACTGCGTGCTCACCATCTGATCATGGCAGAAAATAACCCAAACGCGGGGAAAATCTTCAAGTTTTTCACCAACTACAAACAGCCAACACCAAAAAAAATCAAAACTGTGACAGCAGAGCAGAAACTTGATCAGCAGAGGGAGTATGAGAAATCAAAACGAGTGCGTGGGTTTCAGCACAAATGGTTCGCAGAATTCCTATGGCTGGGACTTGACGTAGAGAAAGGTATGACTTGCGCTGTGTGTGTGAGAGAGGGCAAGCAGATTGGGACTTTTGTCACTGGATGCAAACACGTTAGAAGAGATATTCTTGTAGCCCATGAAAAATCAACCAGTCATGAGCTCAATATCAAAAAGAGGGATGGCAAGTTAGATCCAGCAAACACTACTGCTTCCAAAACCCTGATGGAGCTGAGGTGAATCAGCACACCCTTTCACAGCTGATTCACAAATTCAAGAATGCACATTATTTGTTATATGAAGAAGATTATGCCCACACAAATGAAGTTGAAGATGATGCAGTACCAAGTTATGAAAAAAGGCAGAGTGCAGCAACCAAGTCCTATGTACTTTTCACTGCCTTGTCAGCAGAAGCATTGGGAAAATAACTTTATGAACAAAGTACAATGTTAATTGTTTGATCATGTTGATTGAGAAAGTTTGTGCCTGGTTCACAGTTAATAAACATGTGCTGGATCCGATAAATTCTATAGCGGATGATATATTCTGGCACTCTGAAACATGATAGATCGCGTTTGCGGTTGTTATTGATAGGTGCTGCCATCTTTGCAATGTGTTATGCGGAACTATAGTGCAGGAAGTTACTGCTCGTTTGTTGTCATGTGTGCCTCCGGTTAGCGCATTTTCGTTATCAGAACACGGTCGTATTGTTTGACAAGTTTGTCTATTTTTCCCGGACTCAAATGGCCCACACGTTGTAAGTTTGTATTGTTTTTATATATTAACGAATGCTAGATCTGACACATTCGGTATGAATATATATAATTCACGCTTGTTAGTCGATTTGTTAAGCATCAATTCGTCACCAGTGTACATCGTGACTTGTCGTTTCGTTCAAACTTATGTTCGACATTCCTTTGTTATTTAATCCAGAATATAGCCGAGGTTAAACTTTAGTATTTCCTTATCATGGGCCTAGAAGCATCATATATGTAGAGCTCATGCATGTATGTACATCATTTATTGGTCAATAATTTAACAGTTACAAGTTTAGCTGAATGAATATTTATTGAAAGAAACTTGAAGATTTCTTTCTCTTGTATGTTTCAGTTTTCACTATCTACTATGTCTATGATTGCTTCATCACGGAACAATAAGAGTTTAAGAAAAGTCTAGTTGTTGTCGTGGCAATAGAGTAAAAAAACGTCTAATCGCCACATGTCCGACTAGGTGGCGTAGCCAGCCCCAGGGGCGAAGTCTACCCCACGGAGAACATTATAAGTCAGTCCAGGATTGACAGACGTTTATGGTCATTGACTAAAGGTATGGAGATGTATGAATCCAACGTTCAGACATTCTCAACAAAATTGGTAGCAATGAGGTACTTTGGAACTAAAAAACCAGGTGGCGCTGCGACGCAACCAAGTTCTTCAAGCAAAATCCTGGTGTAGTTCAACTCTGTTTGTTGTTTCATTTGATTTTACGTGGATTATACGCATCGTTTTCAAAATGCCAAAGAAGAAATACGAAGAAATGAGTTTAAACGATCTAAAGACAGAACTTAGAGCCCGAAAAAAGAAAGTGTAACGAAGCTGGCGACAAGCCAGATGGAATAGATGAGATATTCGGAGCGCGCGCGGTGCGGGCTGAGGGTAATGATAGTAGCAATCAGGTGAATAACGACGTCAACAGAGGGGCCGGAGTGCTGCGGGATAATCGGTTATGACCCGCACCCAGCGCACGTCAGGAGGAGGGAGGTCGAACAACAAGTTCGGTTAGATTTAAGAGCGCTGCGAGCAGGAGCAAGGAGAGGAGGTCTGCTCTCTACTTGTTGTAGACATTATTGTTGCTGGTTCTGGTCGCGGAAGGAGGCACACGCGCGTATGCGCGTGTGCGCGTTCTTTGTCTGTGTGTAAGGAGATGTGATGTGTCTAAGATATTAAAGGTTGTACAGTTTACCACACAAGTTCTGGATCTACTTCATCATTTCTACGTGAACGCACATTCCTGTTTACAAAAGTATCAGGACGAAAACGGGAATTAGTAGCAAGGTAAACAATACACTGTGAGCGTAGACTGGTACCCGGTCGACAGTTCCACATGCTACACTAACGTCAGTGTAGCAAAGGATACTTGCCGAAGTGAAGGTGGCGAACGGGTACCAGTCTACTGTGAGCGATAATAGGGTATTCTTGAGATCTGTGGTGACTTGTCAGACCGTTGGAAAATGTATTTTGACAAGTAATGAGCTTATTTTAGCAATAATAAATGCATAATAAGTTTGCATTGATAGTTATTGGAGTATACCTTTAATACATAACCTAAATTTAATGATTGACAGTACCAGTCTTGTCTTACAAACTTGTACTCTGCCCCGGTTAGCTACGGTTAGATACTCAGTCATACTACTAATACTGTTATAGACATATACTAATACTATATATGCATGATAATGATATAGGTAGTAGGTCTATTCTAATTCTATTACCTGATTACTATGACTATGGCAATATTAATGCAGTAGCATCATCCTACATTTTATTTCATTATAATATTGTATAAATTTGCAAAACAGTAAAAAAAGTTGCAATATTTCTCTCCCAGGCTGGAATTTTTAGATGCTACAGACCAAATAGACCCAGTTGATGCTGAGTTTTTGATGGACATTCCGGAGACATCTCAGTTCAAAGATCTCCATGGCGGAATGGTCGATTCGTTCAAATTTCGTAGCGTTGATGTATAATTAATTATAACAATTAAATTAGGTATCTGGTAACAAGTACGTGTGGGTATAGACGATTTGTTATACAGTAAGTACAGTTGTATGCATGCAGTAAAATCCTAGATATAGTACTATATTATTGTACCAGTTATTAACCATATTACTGTACCCTACCTTGAAAAATTCAATGATGGGTTGAGACAAAATTATGATTACTATTATCAGGAGTAGATGAAGATCTTCATCTACTCCTGCTATTATGAAGTCCAGGGACAGTTACTTTGCACTAATATGAAACGACGTCACTTTGTCATTTACACGTATCTTAAATGTATAGAAATATAGCGAGATGATGCTTTCATCCAATATATGGATATATGTATATATATATATATACACTTACATTATATATCTATATATATCAGCGCCTCGAATTTAAAGCGACGAGAGGAGGGGCAAAGCAATTTTTTGGGGGCAATGTGAGAAATTGCTTAATTTTTCTAAAATGGATGGGCACCGAGGCATATTTTAAAGGCATCAGGCAACTCTCACAATTTGGAGAAGGGCACAACAGGCCATTGTTATGAAAGAACTTTGTGTCATCGGTATGAATTCCTTACTCAACATTTTTCTATTTAACTGCACATTAGCAAGCTAAAACACGTAGCATGATCAGCTGGCCATTCCTTGCGGCGGCGTCGTTTGAACTCGTTTGCCCGCACGTTCTAAATCGCGCGCGGGCCGAGTCGGGCGTGGCAGCATTTAAATATTCAGTGTTACTACCACGAGCATACACAGGTGCACGATTTATGATCGTCTACGGCATCGTTGGCAGCAATACCACGTTATATTGTTTTTAACCGAGGGTAGACTGGTTATCCGGCTCACTCTCTGCTAGACAATAGTACACGTTCTGCGATAAACAGTGCGGGGCCCGTGCGAACGAGTCTAAGCCAAGAGGCAGTACCGGCGGCAATTACAGAAAAAGGGCAAGGCCCGGTCGACTGCCGGTCGGTCGGCCGTTGGATTTCAGGGGCAGTACGGCGATTGAAAGGGGCACCGGCCGGCAATTGCCTGTCGGTGCCATCGGTTAATTCGAGCGCCTGATCTAGATAATATATATATATATATATTATATATATATATATATATATATATATATATATATATATATATATATATTGATCTTATAAATATAAGAAAAAATGGGTAAGTTAGGATAATTAATAGAAGCATTTGTTACTTATTATATGGGCTCTTCAGTATTTTATTACATAAACTGGCAAAATAGACAGAAACAATATTTATTTGAAACTTGGAGGCACTGAAGTGTGAATGTAATTAATAATTATATGTTTACTTGATCATGAAAACAATCAATGACATGTCTTTTTCACTAATTCATTTATTACCTGCTAAATTATCCATATTACAGTAAAACCTCGTTATACCGCCACCATCAGGACTTGGGAAATATTGGCATTATAACGAGGTATTGAGATCGAACCACTAAATAGCCTCCAGTTGCTAGAAAACCAATCAAAATAGATGATATATGATTATAAACAAAAATCACATGACAAATAAAAATCATATTAACAAAATTTCTTTGTTTTATAACTGAATTGCTATTAAAATAAAAATATTATAGTTTCATGTTTGTTTCCGTGTTTTCGTTAGTCCGGAGTACAGCACATGTACATACATGTACATTTAAGTTGGCGTGCAGTATTTTGATATTCCGGGGTTCAATCTTTCTTAAAAAAGTTTGAAATTGACTTCTGTTTAGAACATTCAGAAATCAGTGAATCCATGCGAGATTGTAGAAGGGACACGGCAGAAATGTCACGTTCATTAGAATATGCGTTCGACTCAAAATATTGCAATACAGTCTGAATTGACCTCCGAGTATTAAGTGATGATGGGGGCGGAATCTCTACCGCTAGTACTATACTGCTAAATACTACTTCTATTACATAGGACTCGAGTGGATGTGCTGTGTGTATGTTACCACAGAAACTGATCAACCGATACCGACCAACACTCGATGGCAGTAGAACGAGTGTATTTTCAATGCATTTATATAGAATTGTACATAGCCATAATGCTGGCGGTTAACGAGGGGCGGTATTACAAGGCTAAATTACGTACAAATAGATACAAATGATCTGTATACTGACATTTCCCTGGCGATAAGTGAGATTGGCGGTATTACGAGGGGCATGCAGTATAACGAGGTTTTACTGTACTTTTAACAACTTCATCGTCGGCACCAATTTCCAATAAGGCATTAAGCCGCTGCATGTCCTCCAACTTGAGCTGACTTTGAGTTACCCTTTGCCGTTTGCTCACTCTTTCCGTCCGCTCCAGAGAACTGGGTGAGCATAGATTGTTCCAATTCCAAGGAAAAACGTGAGGGACAGCTGTGCATTTCAACTTTCTCAAAGATGATGCAGTTCCTGAGAAAATAAGCCATAGCAGAATTATATATATATATATATATATATATATATATATATATATATATATATATATATATATATATATATACACAATAA
>NW_014577798.1:127541-146018 GCF_000485595.1 Priapulus caudatus
TAGCAGAATTATATATATATGTATATATATCACAATATACAGCATGTATACCTACTCGGGCTACTGTATAGTAGACTGTCCAGTACTTTATATACTCTATCAACCCACAGGCCCCTAGCCTAACCCTAATGAGTGCATGATCATACATATTCAAGATTAGGAACGCGTTAACCCAACCTGAAAAACATACTGGCTACAATGCAAAGACTAATATAAGTAAGTATTTGTTTCAGATTAGCTCCATTGCCCTCCAAGAAATGGTAATGTAATGTAATATATAACTAATATATTGAAAATGTGTATTGAATATTGATATTAATCTCGCAGCCTGGTCAAGCTTGTTTCGCATTAGCTGTTGATTTGAAATATACTTATACAAAGAAGATTAGGGCAACTGATTACTTAATCTGCTAATAATGAAAAAACATACCATACGAACTAGGTTGTCTCAACGTAGTACGATTCATCAAAATGATCTTGACATGCACGCGCGTACTTGGAAGGTCTCAGAGTAGTTATTTTCTCATCGTCTCAGAGCTCTAATCCAGGCACGTCGCTACTTAAAACGTACAGAGAAAGCATGTCCTCCCCCTCTTTCCACAATGTAGTACACAATATTCGGTTGGCATTGTCCCAGGTAAAAACAACATCGAGTTGAAAAACAGAACACGGTACGTACAGTACAGTTTTCACTTGTAAACACCGCGCAGCAGTTGTTGCACAGGACCGAGTTGCTTATCAGCGCCCCCTATATGCCTATTGTTTTCGAATGTACCTCATTACTACACTACTGGAGCAACAATGTGAGACTGCCAGTGCAAGCCCCACGGGACCACTAAGTGCAAATTAAAGGCAAGCTGACAACGTTGTTTGTAGAGTACAAAACATAAACTTCCCCGTTGCAGGATTACCTGAGAAGAACTAACACTCCCCAAAGTGAGAGGGAACTTGCTGCCCGAGACATAATATATAGATCTATAGAAGGTAGAGTGTCATACGTGTTACAAGGGATAGACAGTGTACTTGCAGGACAGAAAGCAGGAAGTAATGTGGGAAGCAGGCAGTCACGTACATGGGGGACCTCAAGGAAGTCCAAATCAGAACTTGTTGGTTCAATTACAAGCTCCATGAGGGCGAGGCACCAGACAAAGACTGGGGCCACCAGCTGTTCTCGACTTTGAAAGAAAGGAAGCATAACTACTCAAAGAAAAAGCACAAATAGAGGAAGACGAAGCAAGGGCTCGTGCGGCCACAGAGAGGAAGAAAACGGAACTCGAGGTGGACATAAAAGTCCTTGACAGGGAAAAAGATGTGGCAGTCGTGGAGGCGGAGTTGAACGCGTACAGCAAATCAAGTGGTTCACGTGCAGCAATATCGGTACCTGAGGAAAATACTGAGGCACGAACAGAACAGTTTGTTATTGATCAAGTGAAGCAGCTTTAAGAATACCATAACAAACCGGTCAGCATTCTACCAACACCACAGCCGAGCCACGTGTATCCCACGTTGCCTTCTTCTGTAGACTACGTACCTCTCGATCAAGCAGCTGGTGGAGTCCGTGAGTACCCAAAGCCACAAACAGCTGGCGCAGTTCATGAGTACCCAAGGCTCGACCCTAACGCTCTTTCTTACGCGCCCAGAGAAATGGGGTATTCTGACATCACACTTTCTTTTGAGAAAAGATTTTCTCTTACACAGATTCACTACCTTCGACGACCAGCCAGAGACTTTCTCAGTATGGAAGACTACTTTCCGCTCCGTGCTATCAGGACTCGGTGTGACACCAACGGAGGAATTCGACTTACTACTGAAATGGCTTAGGCCTAAATCAAGAAAACATGCTGCGAGTCTTAGATCGTCTAATGCGGCTAACCCTGCGAGGGGTTTGGAGAGACTTTGGGAGAGACTTGAGGAAAGATATGGTGCTCCTGAGATGGTTGAAGCGTCATTGAGGTAGAAGCTAGCTCGATTTCCCCAGCTAGGGAACAAGGACTCCAAACAGTTATTCGAACTGTCCGACATTCTGTCAGAGATTCAGAATCCACCATGGAAGACCCAAGGTATCAGATTGTGCTCGGCTACTTTAACTCGTCATCGGGCGTGATTCCGGTCGTCAGCAAGCTGCCCTAGTCTACAGAATAAGTGGACGAACCGAGAAACACGATACAAGAAAGACTACGGCGTGGCGTTCCCACCGTTCTCAGAGTTTTGCAGGTTTATCCGTGAAACGAGCTCAACACTGAATGATCCAGGGTTCATATATGCTACAGACACTCAACAACGTGGTCAGAAAGAGAGACTCTCTCGGTTCGCCAGAACGAACAGCAATATCAAAAAAGACTGTCTCCAAGGTTGACGTCGGTCAAGGTTTAGAACCCTCATCTACATACACTAAGAAACTGTGTCCCATACACAACACTAACCAGTCTCAATCAGTGTTTCACATTCAGGCATAAATCACTGAACGAACGTAAACGGTTTCTAGGAGACCAACATATATGCACCGGCCGTAATCTGCTCTCTCATGTGTTACCAGTGGTTGAGAAGTATGAATTGCTCTGCCAACCAAAGGAAGTCAGTGTGGTTGGTACAAAGAGTACGGTTGATAACATTGCATTCTCTCTGAACTCATATGGTTCCCTCTTCCCAGTTTCAATCGATGCAGATGGAAACTGTCTTCCCAGGTGTGGGAGTATGTTCGCATTCCGACATTAGAATTACTGGAAAGAAATGAGAGTTCGTATCGCTATAGAAATGGCATTACATGCCTCATGTTACATGTCGGAGGAATACCTCAACAAAGGGCATCCATCACCCGAATGAGAATCAGAATCAGAAAAAGCTGGCATTCATGCTCAGTGTTTTCTGAAGCCAAGTTACCAGAGGGGCAGAGAATTAACAGCACGCACGTTATTGCAGATGCCTTTAGTCAGGTTGCCATGAAAACTCTCGCCAATGGCAGCTACATGGACATGTGGGCCATATTTGCACTGGCTAGTGTATTGCAGTGCCCAATCCAGTCAATATACCCAGACGCAGGTGGCAAGGCAACACGTGACCTTCTGAATCGCATTGTTGAACCTCGAGCATGTAGAGACCGTTCTGCCAGCGTGGCAACCATAATGTGGTCATCAATTCGTATATCTGATGAATAAGCACTGTGGACCCCGAACCACTTCGTGGCTTTTTTGCCAGTGACGAATGACAGAAGACACTGATTTGATTTTTTATGGTATCCTTTTTTAAAAAGTGTACTGTTTAAAACAAATGATTCAGCCCCATTTCAATTTTGTCCGGACAGAAAATTAGCGCTCTCATGACGCCACATTGTACTGCATGATATTGTCACTTTAGCGCTTCAGCATTCTTGCAGCAGTGGAAACAGAAATTGGGGTGCATTGTACACAGCAAATTCGCAAACGTTTCTTACTAAATATTGACAATGGTAACATGACACCTAGGGCTGTAACGATACACAAGCCTCTCGATTCGATCCGTATCTCGATATTAGCCTCTTGATTCGATTCCTTCATTTCGATTCCAAAAATATTGAAATGTTATCTTATTTTTTATATTTTCATTATTTTGCAATAAAAACTCTTAACCAACTATTACATTCTTTCTTTTTTCTCAATTTTATTTAGCAATTTGGCATAATAGTAGTACTAGTAGTAATATAGTAGTAGTAGTAGGCGTATTTAACAATTTGGCGTAGTGCCGCCATCTATTGGAGGGAAAAAAGTGGTATCGAAGTGGAATTGAAAATACGGGGAAAAATATCGAGGATTGGATCGATGGAAGAGAATTGCGATCCGATTCGATTTCGGTCAATCGTTACAGCCCTAATGACACCACACTGGAGTCTATTTTTTTGAACTTGATTGGTAATAACACATAAATGTTGCTTCCTGTTTGTTAATGAATTGCCTTAACCTTCCTTACAGATATGACAGACGACTTGGTCCTGGATGGTGTTTCGGTGTCAGATCAAACATGCTCCTGAGCAGACATACTTCAAGATTTCGAAGGCCTTGAATCATTTGCCAATAGTAATGACATGACTGTGACTGGTGAGGTAGTCGAGGGTCATACTAGTGTAGCAGATTCGCTTTTGGTATCGTGCGTTTCGGTAGCACGATGTGCAGTTTATTTTACGAGAGATGGCGCTAGCCGCGAGGACGGTTCCAGGAAGTGAGAACAATAGAGAAAACGGCGCGAAGGGGAGATACGCCAGAGAGGGATGGCGGGCAGTTGTGTTTTTAGAATGCGTCCGATGTTAACTTAACCGTGCGCGTACAGTAGATTGTAGTGCTATTGTGAGTGCCTCGTAGTGCGCGTACGGTACTAGTAGTAGTACTACTACTAGTGTGGTATGTATAAGTATAGTGTAGGATTTATGTACGGAAGGTATACTGACAGTCTGTAGCCTCAGTGTAGACTAGAGATAAATACGGTACGGTTACAGGCTACAGCGTGTTTGAAATATGTCGGACATATGCATTCATATAGTGTATGCTGTAGCTAGTACCGTAGCTGTAGCTGTATGCTGTAGCTAGTACCGTAGCTGTAGCTGTATGCTGAGTACTTGTACCGTCAGGGGCGAGTATGCAGCGAATTGTAATTCGTTGAAAAGTGAGTTCCATTCGAAGATATCAAAGGGCGATACTTGGCGTTTGTTGACGCCTGATCATCTTTTCTGTTAGTCTTATAATAACAGCTTGCCGAAGGCCACTTGGGGGGGGTTTGGGTCAAAAGCTGTGACACTCGCTAGTGCTGTAGCAGTACCCACACGCGTACTGTAGCTGTATTGCTGTAGGGCTATACCCAAAGGTAGCTAGTTTTGTACGTATGCTTGTAGCCAGTACCGTACACACACCACACACTGTAGCGGTAGCTGTAGGCCAGCTAGTATGTGATAATGTGTCATAGGTAGCAATTAGGCCTACTACACCGACTGCGAAATTACGTGATCAGTCTATGTACGGGACCAGCGGCATGATGTGCGCAGACAAACATTTCTTTTTTGGATTAAAAGATTGCGTCTAAGATGCAATCGACTTCTGCAGATAGCTATTTCTCATGCATGAATTACTCAGCATACTTGCACTTCTCACTTAGAGCATTGATGCCTAGAAATGCAAAATTTATCAGCATCCCGGTCCCCCGGCGACTCGACACCATGCTGTATCCTCACTGGACGCACCGCAACGCACCCCCTCAGACACACCGCCTGCGGACCCCTCCCGCCTTTCTCGGCGTCGTGGGTGTTTGCTGCCTCTGCCTCGTCGCGAATGCTCAGTGATGCGACATCGTAAAGGAACCGGGGAGTAACGGCCCTGCAGGGTGCGCGGCGACAACAGCAACCGTACTATACTCACGGCCCAATGGTAGTAAGTCCGACGGCGGTTACATTAGCGATTAGGGAGAGAGGGCGCGAAAAACCGTTACACATTGAGGGCTCCGTAAACCAGATTGCGACGTGAATGGGCGAGACAGACGAAACACCAGACCCAACAGTCGGGTCGAGTTGGAGATGCGGGGCGTTGGATGGGACACCAGACGCATCACTCCCCGCGCAAGTGGGGAGGGGGGCAGAGTAGGCTCTAAGAGACTCTGCGAATGCGCTGCCATGTCAGTGCTCGCCTGCCAGTCCAGCGGCAAGTTGTGGGGCACGCGAATGCGCAGCAGGAGGGAGGTATCTGGTGGAACGCCATGCGGCGCCGCCCAGAGCATCGATGGCAACTGCTGGTCAGGCGGGAAAAGGATTGAGGGCAGCCAGAAGACGAAAGAGCCAGGCAGTTGCTGCAGGACGTCATTCGACCTTGCGGCGCCCTCTGGAGACCTCTCCCCGGATGGCAACGTGAAGGCGAGGTCGGACCTGGATGCACTGGCGATGAGTCTGAGGTGGAATGCATGGGAGGCGGGCAGCCGCAACTGGCAAGACAGAAACACCCTGGATCAGGCGGAACAACGCCGACGGGGCAAAGGAAATAATGTAGGAAGGCCGGTGAAGGAGACTGCGACACCGGCGACGGGCCGGTGGGGGCTCGCGCGGCGGGGAGCTCTACGGGAGGGGATCTCGCGCCGAAACATGATTGACGCCCACTCTGAGGGCTGCTGTGCAACGCTGGGTAGTTTTTCTGCTGCAGTTTGACATTACGGCTGCGGTGGAACCATTCTCCCGTCCGACATCGCCCAGAACAGCTTGCCGGCGGCTCTCGTGTGGCCTGCGGCACGATGCCGCACCGTCTGTAGCCCGCGAGTGTAGAGCTAGAGATAAATACGGTAGCGTTACGCAGGCTAAAAAATATGTCGGAACATATGCATCATATAGTGTATCTGAAGCTAGTACCGAGCGTAGCTGTATGCATGTACTAGTACCGTACTGTAGCCCCTATGCCTGTACTAGTACCGCTAGCTGTAGCTCGTATGCTGTAGCGTAGATGACCGTAGCTGTAGCTGTATGCTGTAGCTAGTACGTAGGCTGTAGCTGTATCTGTAGCTAGTACCGTAGCTGAAGGACTGTAGAGCGTACGCAGTACCGTAGCGCCTGTATGCGATCTGGTAGCTAGTACCCGTCATCTTGTAAGCTGTATCCGTAGCAGACCGGTAGCTGTAGCTGTATGCTGCGAGCTATACCCGTAGCTGTAGCTGTATGCTGTAGCTAAGTACCCCGCGCTGTAGCTGAGCTATCTGTAGGTCAGGACCGGCGTGCTGTAGCTGCTTATGGCTGTAGCTAGTACCGTGTAGCTGTAAGCGTATGCTGTTATCTAGTACCCGTGCGTAGCTGTATGCTGTCAGCTAACGTACCCGAAGCTGTACTGTAGCGTACTAGACGAGCTGTAAGCTGTATGACTGTAGCTAGTACCGTAGCTGTAGCTTGTATGGCTGTAGCTAGTACCGTAGCTGTACGTATGCGTAGCAGTACCTACGCTGTAGACTGTATGCTTAGCTATACCTGTAGCTGTACGTATGTGTAGCTAGTACGACTGTAAGCTCGTATGCTGTACTAAGTACCACGTAGCTGTACGATGCTGAGCTATTACGTACTGAGCTATGCTGTAGGCTAGTACTATAGCTTGTAGCGTATGCTACGTAGCTAGTACCCCCACGTTAGCTGTAGCTGATGCTGTAGGCAGTAACCGTAGCTGTAGCTGTATGCTGTACTAGTACCAGTAGCTGTTAGCTGTATGCTGTAGCTAGTACCCGAGCGTAGCTGTATGTCGTAGCTAGTAGTGATAATGGTAGTGCAATAGACTACGTACACTGATAGTGATCGTTATAGCGGATGAGTGTGCGGCAGACACATCGGTTTGGTGGTTGCAGCAATAAACACTTCTAGTTCTACTAATTACTGCACACTTGCACTTCTCACTCTTGACGACCGCCCCCCTCCAGCCTACTGTATCTCCAACTGGACGACCCGGACGCCCCCCCTTTCTCGCGCTCGGTGTTGGCTGCCTCTGCCCCCTCGTCGCCGACCGCTAGTGATCGGAATCGCGTAAAGGACGGGATGTAAAGGCCCTGTCATGGGCGAGTCGACAACGCACTGCGTACATATCACGGCAATGTAGTAGTCGACGGCGGTTAATTAGGCGATTAGCGGAGGAGTGCGAAAAACCCGTTACACTAGTATAGCAACATCGTCGAAAAGAGTGAGGTGACTGACACAGAATGCTGAGGTGATAATGCACAGTCTCTATATGAGTTCTGAGCGTTGAGCCTCTTCCATTCACACTGGGCTCTTGTAGATTTTAACGATGCATCATGTTCTTGTAGTACTTACTATGTTTTACATTATTGCAATAAATACCTACTTAATTTTCCAGGAAATAAAACTTGAGAACAGTGTGGAGAGTTGATGACGTGACTGGTGAGGTGGTCGAGAGTCGTACTAGTGTAGCAGCCATCTGTCAGAGAGTAGTGAGGTTACTGACAGATGCCGGAGGTATAAGTCAGCCAGTCCAAGATGTTCGCTGAGGTGAGTGGACAATTAAATTCCATTCATACATGTGTATTTAATGCACCATTAATGTTATAATGCAAGCTTTGGTATGATATTTGACAGGGTTTAGACATAAAGTTTTATTTTTTTTCAGGGCACCAGGTTTATCCTCGGTGCATATACCATTGTGAGATGTTGGCGGCCAAAGTCTACATTGCGGATTGATCATTGGCTGTGGACACAAGAGGACCACCGTATAATGTGAAAATATATGAAACAAACTGGTAAGGAGTTAATACCACGCGGCGGCGTGTAGGATGGGTGTAACGAATATACCCGGCTAATGGGGGGGGGGGGGGGGGGGGAGGGGGGCGGTACTAGCATTAGCACAATATGTTGAAACGCGATTATATCTGCGATACAACTCGGATATCGATATTTTAACGATACGGTGGTATAACAAGAAATAAATTACTTGACACTTGCCTTATCTATATTGTTAATGGCTCCGAAAATTAATGCACTGGCGTGTATATATTCGAAAGCACCAATGCGTGCGAACGACGCATACAGTAATTACTGGTAACCCCGGCCACTGCATGGAGCACTGCGCGTCTACTGCGCAGGCAAGAAGTGTGGCAAGAGCTGTGTGCGCGACGCTGCAGAGCACGAGGAGCAACAGGGAGTCTATATAACGCTATCGCTCACCGCTGAGTGCCAGCCGGCGCCCGCAGGCAGATACAAACTGAAGCGAGCACCAACTGTTTCAAGTTCAGTACCAGTATTAGCCAATTTATACAGCAGGAGGTACTTGTGTATTCCAGGCTAACGTCAGTGCCTTCCGAGAGGGTATTCAGTACAGCGGGTGACATTGTTACGGCACAGAGGGCTGCACTGTCAGCGGAAAACATTGCTGTGCTTCTGTTTCTCAAGAAAAACATGAGAAATTAAATCATGTCATATAATACAATATATGATGATATTAAAACCATCAAATTGTTACTATATCATGCATGGTATACACTTCCCAATACGTATTGGAAAATATTGCAATACGGTTTTGTCGTATTGCAATATATTGCAATACGGTTTTTGGTCGCAATACTCACCCCTACTTGTCTGTGAATGAAGAGGATGGACACACTCATATGACAACCTTCTATGGCTAACCATGCTAACGGCATGTTTAACTAGACAGAGTGCACTCGCGGAGTGCATACCTCTGCCAGCGACATACGCCATACGCCATACGACTCACGAACACACGAATAACCCAGGATATACGCCAGCGTACTAACATGTGCATGCTGGCTTGCTGTGCGCTCGCTTGTAGCAGCCGCTCGTTGCTGCTGCTTGTTATCATGTACACGCTCGCTGGCTCGCTGGCTGACGCGCTAATATCAATCGCGCAAACACATGAACACACTAACACACGAACACACGCACACGAGAGCGAAAACATAACCTCCTCCAACTCCGTTGGGTGGAGGTAATAAAGATGTTTTATTTGCTTTTGCAGGTTCTTACTACGAATGGTTGGAGCAAACATCATGGCAAAACGAAGAAGACCTTGTTGTTCAACTGCAAGTGCCAGTTCTGGACAGAAAAGGCCATACTATTTTTACAAATGCTGATATGGCTCTTATTAAGACCTACATACATTAAAATGACTATTGCGAGATTTTTGCTCAGAAAAACTAAATATAGCTGAATATAGTCTCACCTGACAGCGAAAATATCACTGATTACACCAACATTAAAAATACTAAGATTTTATGCAGTTATAGCATAGAAAATTGGATATGAACACATCATAACAGCAATGGATTTTATCGTGTCGCGACAATGCCTAATGGCAGAATTGGTAAACTTGTATTTGTGTCGGTGATGAAAATTCATGAGTGTGAATAACAATGACAGTGATGCTACGTATGAGCCTTCAGAATCAGATGGAACCAGCGATGATACAGAGGATGACAGGCGCATAGAAGGTGTAGGGCTGACCAGACCCATTCCTCCAGCAGGTGATGGACCTACTGAAGAGCCTCCTACCCAAGCAGCCAATCAACCCCCTGCAGCCATCGGACCCCCTCTTCCAGCAAATGATGATCAGCCTAAGGGTAAAAAAAGAGCACTCCTAGCAAATGGGCAGCAAATGTTCAAAAGCAAAAGAGGGCATCTGGTGAACAATATCGCACTAGAAAAGGGAAGGTTATTCCATCTGCTTCAATTGGCCCGCCATGTAAATGCAGACATGAATGTTTCGACAAGTTTGGAGAAGCAGGACCCAATGACATTTTCAAATCATTTTGGGGCATTGCAGATAAAAATCTTCAAGACAGTCATCTTTTTGCCTGTGTCAAATGTTTGCCCATTAAACGTCGACGTCCAAGAGCTGGTGAACGAACAGGCACACAGGCACGTCAAAATAAATTTCAGTATTCAGTGAAAGATAGTGATGGCAATGACATATTGGTTTGTAAGCGGGCATTAATGTCAAACTTTGGAATAACTAAAAAGCGCTTTGAAAGAATACAGAAAGCTGCTGCCCAAGACATAGTTGCTCCAACTGATAGAAGGGGAAAACATGAAAATCACCTGAAAGTTAGTGAGGACATCAAGGACAAGGTTAAACAGCACATTGATTCATTTCCAAAACGTCAGTCACACTATAGCAGAATAAAAAATCTGAATCGTAACTACCTTCATGAAAATCTCAATATTCGCCGGATGTGGCTAGTGTGCCTAATGCAGAATGAGCCTGACCAGTTGGCGAAACTTAGGCGAAAAGAAAAGATCAATCCTAAAGTGAAGTACTATTTGTATAGTGATACCTTCAACCATGACTTCAACCTTAGTTTTGGCCAACCACGTTCTGACACATGCACTCATTGTGATAGGCTGGATAATGAAATCAGTGCTGCTAGAATGCAGGGAGATACCAATAAAGTTACAGAACTACAATCGCAGCTGGAATTTCATCATAGAAAAGCTGAAAAGTGATATGCGACTCTGAAAAGCTTCATGGAGAAAGCACAAACTGGTGAGGTAGAAATGCTGACATTTCATTTTCAGCAGAATTTGCCTACACCAACACTGCACAACAGTGACATGTTCTATGCAAGACAGTTATGGACCTACAACTTTGGAATTCATAACTGTGGGAATAATGCTGCATGTATGCACAATCACTATCTCAATACACATCCATCTAGATGATCACATTTAGTTCTATTCTCAGATGGATGTGGTGGACACAATAAAAACAAAATTGTGTTTTCCTATTTGATGCGCCTGATAAAGATGAAACGTTTCAGCAGAATCGATCATTACTTTCTAACAAGAGGGCATACATTCCTTCCAAATGATCGTGATTTTGGAGTTATTGAAAAGTACAAGAGGACACAAATGGCATATGTACCCTTATGAGGATTATATCAATATCCTGAAATCTGCACGTACGTCAAATCCTTTCGAGGCTGTAAAACTAAGAACTGATGATATGTTGGATTACAAGCAATTTTCCAAGGAAGTCAGTGATAAAAACAACAATGCTAAAAAACCTGGAAACTGGTAACAGTGTAACCATGCGGAATATTATGTGGTTCTCGTATGGGAAGAGTGAAGAGCTAAACATAGAAACAGGTGTAACATCATTGGTTGATCACCCCGATGAAATCCGGGGCAAATGTACCCTTAATGATATTGAGAGCTGGATAAAGTTCAAGGTTCTGAAAAGGCATGCTGACCTTGAAGCTGAGATACCAAGAAAGTATGCAGATGGATATGTGAGAATCAAATACAATAAATACAAGGACTTGATGGAAAAGATAATAAATAAAGGAACACTTCCAGAACAGTATAAATATTACATTGACCTGAAACATCATGATTGGCCTTCGATTAATATCAGTGTCCGACATATCAATGGCAGTGATGGGGAGGACAGTGACGGAGATATATTGATTAAGACTTGGGTGTGTGAACAACTCTTTGCATTGTTGATAACAATCATTATATTTTGCCAGTGTTGATTCAGAGTTATTGAAAATCATCCTCGCTTGCCAGGGTTTCTCAGTCAGCACATCCTCGAGCTCAATGTTTTCAATGATTTATAGGCCTAAACTCCTGGCATGTGAGGATGCAAACTCATTAATGTTAATGTTTGCTTTTCCTGTTGGAATGGTATTTTGTTACAGAATAAAAGAGACAATACAAGTACACTGTATCATATATGCTTGATTCGGTAAAACAGGGTGGCCAAGTCCACACTGGAGTGGACCTACTTGGTTGGAAACAAACATCAATGTGAATATTAGACAATAAGCTTGTATATCTATGCAATAATGTTGACACCTTAGTGGTTTTTGAGTTTGTGGTGAAAAAATGGGGTCAAGTCCACTGTGGACATGACCCCTTCTTCTATAATGCAAACACTAATTTTCTTTAAACTAATGGATAAACACATAAATCGTTATCAAAAACATACCGAAATTACAGTACATACTGCACTCTTATGGACTGGCATCAAATATATGATAAAATCTCGCTAAATAAAAATATTGATATTTTTGCATTTTTCTCTAAATGATGAAAATGTGACTTGACCTCTTTTAATGCAAGGCACTTCAATTGAAAACAAGTGCGTGCTGCACCACGCTGCACTGTGGGTTGGCAGATAAGCGGTGGCGCCACAAGCTAATCCTTACTTCCTGTTAGTTCAAGATGACAGAAAACGAATGTTTACAAAAACGATTAGTTTGAAACTGGCAGTTTTCGGTGAATACGAAGGTTCTAAGCCATTTTATTGTTACTCTACACAATTGCTGTTACTCAAGCAATAACGGTAGGTATCATGAAAGTGGGGAAAACACTGGAAAATTCTCGCAATAATCGCTTTAATAGCATGAATGATTAGACAGTGCATACATGTACCACTCTGGAAAAGCGCGCCTCTGTCGAGGGGTTAACCACGCGGCAAAGAATTGAAAACCATGCAAAATTTTCCCCCCTAAATTTATTTAAAACGGACTACGCTCTGACGTCATCAGGTCACTTTTCTGCAGCACGCACCTTTTTTCATCAAATTAAAAAATAATCCATTTGAAATTTCATGGTCCATGGCACACTTTTCTACATTTACTGTGGACGCGCCCATATGCACGTTCACATGAAAGATTTGTACACTGGCCTCTCGTCTTGTTACTATATATAGCGGCGTTCAAGTTGGTAAACAAACTACGTCATTTTGGCGCATGCGCACTTTCTGGTTGGTAGAAAGTCTTGCTTCTAACCCGTGTTTATGCGGTGGAATCGTAAAAAAGAAACGTAATGAGCCATAAACAGGAACATATACCAGTGCAACGATAAAAAACTTCAAATCGTTTCAAGCTTATCAGTAAGTATATATTGTTTACAAACGTAATTTTGTCAAAATCTTTACTTGTAACCATGCAAAGTGGCTCAGTGACAGTGTCAGTGTTACTGTTAACTGTTATGGCTCAGTGTTATGAGTAATGCACAGTCGCGATACAGCACTGCATGTCAGCAGTTAGATACAATAATGTAACCCAACAAGAGTAGGGGTTGTACTTGTTGGGTTACATTATTGTATCTAGTCAGCAGTGCCAGTGTCAGCAGGTATAATTTTTGTGCTAAGGTACATCTCTCATTCTATGGTTCGACGGTATATAATTTAGTAACATTATTTATATTGACTAAAATATTGTAAATGTGTGCATGTAACTGGTCCAACATACATAAAAAACTAGGCCTACTCATAATTTCTATTTGTGTTCCGTGTAGATCAGTGCCAGTGGACATATGTACCACTTCATCACAGAAAAGGTTCAATTTCGCCATCACTTCATATGTCATAGACATAATGGCCACAGTTCGTAAGGTTCGTGTGACTATAGCCTCTCCAGCTTCAAGGATCTCCTCTTAGAATTTGTATCCATTTCGGATGTATACCATCAGTTCGGGCGATGTGACTATGTGTTCGACATGTACTCAGATGAACCCTCAGTGAATGATAGTGAGAGAAAGAGGTGCACTGAAACTGTACCAATAGAGTACAGTTCAATTGAACCAAAGACACCTCTGCCAAAGGAGATGGGGAGATTCTGGCCGTCAAACATGAATAAGCTTCTTCTCGAGAAGCTAATCTACTGCCATCTTCGTTCAAATACTTCAGAAACATTACAATATCCCACTGTACTCGGACAAGTGACCAAAAAAGACGAGGATTGGCAGTGCATCATGGTCCATCAAGGCCTGGAAAAAGCATTGCCACACCTTAAATCGTCATTTGAAGAAGCTTACCTTTGAATACTCATCCACGTCTTGGACTCTCTCAATGCAGGACACAAAGTGTGTGTTGTAATCTCCAACGATACAGATGTTATTGTTGCTCTGCTCTACTACATGCCCGTCTTTCACCAACACAACCTTGAGTCGCTGTGGGTGCGAGCTGGAATGGGAGATACAACTCAATATATACCCCTTCATACCCTGTTCCAGCGCCTGAGTAATCGGCTCTGTGCAGTACTGCCGGCTATACACAGTCTTACAGGATGTGACATAACCAGCAAAGTTGGTACAAAGAAGACAGCTCTAAAGGCAGAGCCTGAAAAGTTGCTGAAACACTTCAGGGAATCACCAACCCTCTCTCCGGCTATGACCCGCAACGCCGAGCATTACTCAGTGAAGGTATTGAAAAGAGGTAGCAATGCTAAGTGTTTCTCTGAATATCGAGCAGAGGTTTTCCACTTCAGCAAAGAGGGTTCCCTCCACAGCCTACCACCGACTAGTCAGGGACTCCTGCCTCATATCAAGCGTGCATCCTACAATGCCTACACCATCAACCATGCCTTGGAGTGCCACCTCGACCCTGAAAACGTTGAGACACTGAAGCCAGAGGATTGTGGCTATGTGAACGACCACTGGTACCCGCAACATCGTGGAAACCCCTCGAGCCTCATTGGTCAGTCTCCTGTTCATGTGCTAAGTGTTCAAGGTCAACTTGCCCATGTAGAAAGGCTAGGGTGAAATGTGGTAAATTTTGTAAGTGCAGGAAAACATTACCACATGATTGTAAAAACCCAATTGTTTGATAGGATTAGGTTGGGTTCTGCTATGTTGTCTAGCATGCTCGGTTCAGTTGTTCTTGTCTCTAGTTCGGTTAGGGTAGATACATTGTATATATTTATAACTGAGTATGGTAACAAGGACTATTTTAGACTAGATTATACCTAGGCATTATTTTTCACTAAAGCGTCCACCTGTACAGTTCTATGATGCATGTATATCCTTCAATCATCTTTCTATGGGACAATTCGTGTCTTAATTATCGCTTTTGGCAGACATCTTATACTTCTTCTAATTAGGTGAACTCCAAAATGTATAATAATGGTGTCAATCAATTCCTTGGTGTCAAAAAACCTATATGTTGCCACAAAATCAACTTCCTATATCACTTACTTACGGAGTTATCATCATTTGACGAAATTCGCAAAAGGCGCTATTTGGGGGTAGGGTTGACCCTGAGTTACAATAGCCCCCCTGTGCATCATATAGAGCGGGGAAGCATCATTTTGAACGCTGGGTCACTTAGGGCACTTAATAAGAGAACTTTTGGCCAATTTTGGTAGCTCTAGCAACAATATTGAGTGAGTGAGAAGCAATCATACTTATAGCTACTTTCAAAGTCAACGCAATTTTTGGCTATTTTTTGGCTAAAATTGAGCAAAATGTAGCCATTTCGTACCATTAAACAAAGTTTATGGCAACCAATCATGCTAGAAAGTTATTAGTAATACTCATTCAATGTAATTCAGTGCAATTTGAAAGTTTATGGTTGCTTAATAAATATTTATGCTCTGAAACTTCAATATTGTCATTTTTTCACTTTGGCATCTAACCAAAAATCACATAATTAGCTGTACAGAAAAAACGTGCTTGACCCAGAAGTGTTACCCAAACTTTTTTTGAGAGTCTTACCATAAGGAATGAGAAAATATATGGTTTTGCTCTAAAAAGAGTTATGTACACGAACAACACCCCAGAGCCTACACTATATCTACAAATCTATTATTATTCACTCCTGATTATATTGTAGTAGTTTATTTTAATAGGTGCATTTTATGTTACAGTTACAGCCAGTTACCATCCCAGATTCACAGGACACTTTAAAAGGTGCCAGAAAAAAAAGTGTAACTTCAGTGTCTGGAACAGAAAAAGCTCAGCTTTCGAGTGATGCTGTTCTCCTTTCCTTGAAGCAGGCATGTTCCAACGCCATGTTCTTTGACACGATCCACCCTGTCGGCGATAATGGCGAGGAAACTGACAGCTCTGACAAGGAGCAGTTCGATACCTATCCGTCCCCTTATCTCACGTCCTTTTATATTGACTTTATTGTATGGATAAAATGCGAGTTGCACGTGGAGAGGATTACGTACGTTGCAAAATTCTGTCGGCGAGCAGTACGTATACTGCTATAGTACTCTGTAGGGACACAGGACATGCGACACATTTCCAGAGTTAATTACTTATACTATTAATTACTAGCATACTTGTATTATTGGCTTTATATAAGTAATTTCTGTGTATTAATCTACTTGGGTGATTATGTGTATCTAACAAAGATATTACTAATTATGTACCGTGTATAACAGATTTTTAAATTTGAAAATTAAAAATGATCATAGGTTTTTCTAATTGAATGCACCTACGTCAGTTAATAGATGTTGCTTATTTCAGCTAACAAAACTGTCCATACATTCATGTTTGCTGATTTTGTGAGCTTGTGATTAAATCCGAACCGTGAATTGACCATTTACTGCTACAGGTTTCTAAGCTAGTTGTCATAACTATAGCAAATGCAGATATAATGAATAATTGTATTAGGTAAAATAAATTTTTGATTGACAAACAAATTATCACTGACTTTTAGTAATTATTGTTATTATTATTTCATATTTTAAGACTGGGTTATATCGACATAACTTTGTAAATGACAAATGGAAATGAAGTAAAAAAAAAGACATGCAAATACACTCGCTCGCGCTCGCACTCGCACTCGCACTCGCACTCGCACTCGCACTCGCACTCGCACTCGCACTCGCACTCGCACTCGCACTCGCACTCGCACTCGCACTCGCACTCTCACTCTCACTCTCACTCTCACTCTCACTCTCACTCTCGCTCTCGCTCTCTCTCTATCTCTATCTATCTATCTATCTCTCTCTTTATTTAACATCGACAAGTCGAGGATGCAAATTAACAGTGGCAGAGCAAATAGTGATGATATTGTCAGCATGGGGAAACATATTCATTGACATGATGGTGCTGAGGACTTTGACATGTTTGATTCGCTCAATCGCACGTCCAACGTGGATACAGACGCCAGCAAGCTTTCTCGTTTTTTCGACGTCTCTCCGACTCGACTGTTTCTGCATGGCCGCGAGTAAATGCTATTCTTGCTGCTGAATCCTCACTTATAAGAAACCCCCCGTTAGCGAACACTAAGTCACGATACTCAATAAGATCCGAAAATCATAATTCTGTGTAGTCCGGAAGCTAGAAGGGTCCACCGTGCACGCCCCCCCCCCCCCCGCCACAAACCTCCGAACCAATATTTTTCTGAAGCCCCATGACGCCCTGATCACGAAAATAAATGTTAACATTGCGTAAGTTGGGACGAACTTCCGGCTATGACATCATCAAGATGGCCGCCATAGTGAAATTTACCAAAAATGTGAACAAAATCATAAAATCGTTATTTTTTCTGAAATGAATCTTTTTATAGTAGTTTGTTTTGTTAATATATCTGTTTGTTATTTTATTGCGGTCATTTTGATACCTCACTTCTTAAATTTGATCGAAAAAAATGAATTTATGTTGATTTTGATGTCAACATTTCAATTTTTCGCAAAATTTAATGGTCATTATTTTTGGTCAAATTTCTTCCAGAAAGCAAACAACCATAGTCATGATTCAGAAATGTTTTATTCACACTATTGAGCTGAACGACCACACACTATTTTGTTCATATCCTGTGTATCACAACTGTTCAAATATCAACAGTCATATCAACAATAATTGCCGTTTCTGTGTGTCTAAATATCTAACTAACACAGAGTTCATGTCATTCCCGGGTACATATTGTCAATCCAGATCACTGTCTGTGCTTTCACCACTGCTTTTGTCTATAGAGCAATACCGAATATAATTCCATGTGGAGCATGGGTGTGCGTAGATAAATCTTTAAAACGGGGTGAGAGAGAGAAAGAGAGAAAGAAAGAGAATAATAGAGAGAGAGAGAGAGAGAGAGAGAGAGAGAGAGAGAGAAGAAGAGAGAGAGAGAGAGAGAGAGAGAGAGGAGGGAGGGGAGAGAGAGAGAGAGAGAGAGAGAGAGAGAGAGACGAGAGAGAGAGAGAGAGAAGAGAGAGAGAGAGAGAGAGAGAGAGAGAGAGAGAGAGAGAGAGAGAGGAGAGAGAGAGAGACGAGAGAGAGAGAGTAGAGAGAGAGAG
>NW_014577798.1:148046-152257 GCF_000485595.1 Priapulus caudatus
GATTCTGTGTGATTTATTACATTGTCGGATGTTTGACCACCACATGCATACATGTGACATAAAAATCACCGACCCAGTTGGGGATATACCCACAAAGATTTTGAGTGTTATTGTGCTTGTAATTTGACCATGTCTAGGCACAACCAGTTAGGTTGCCATGCAGTGCGCTCAATAAACACCTCGGCACAATCAATAAGATCTCTAGCATCTAAATAACATGACCCCCTAAACAATTTTGGTAATGTACACTGAACATCTTGCTTGTCAGACCAATGGGTCAAAAATGCTAACTTGCTGGCAAAACATTCCAAGTCGGTAAACTATTATATGTGCGGAACGAATGGTGCCCAGCAAACACGGAACATTATCGTAACATTCGCTGGAGGTTCTAGTTTGGTTACATTAGCCAAAAATATTCTAAGAACATTCCCATATCGTTATGCATTCATTGGTTTTACTTGGTGAGAGAGTTATGTTCTTGGAATGTTCGGAAAACGTTAACCGTCCTCGGATGGGTTCGAAACTCTTAATTGCCGTTTTTGTGATGTTGCAAACGTAACACATGTATCAAATGTATTTTTGTTTATGATTCATCAGAATTTGGGAGATTACTGATTAGCTAAACTTCCTTGGATCGACAGTTAACCAAATATTATTGTGAGCATCACCGACACAGATCATATATAGTTCCTTATCGGTAACTAGACTGGTACGATGTCCCACCTCTCGGCTTACATTATAGTTACTGAATGGAGGTGGAAGCGAGTATACCAGTCTAAATCGGTAACGCGGTCCATTTTCGACGGATTGGCCGAGGTTTCGCTACACTTGGTAATTTATTTATTTCGATAACAAACATTTTTTTCTAAAATTTTAAGTACGCCATGAATTAATATTATAACATTTTCAGTTTAGTAAATAAATAAGTGTATACTACATATATTTTTACTATTTAATAATTAATAATAAGTAGTAGCCTGAATCAGTAGTCTAGTTTCAGTAGCCTGTGTGTACTGTTGCTATGGTTGCTATGGAGTGCACCCTAGCTGGTTACATTCCCGCTCAAACATACAAGGGACGAGTTGAACTTGAAGAGAGAACGTCGTGTGTTAGAAAGGTAAGCATTTTGCAAGTACAGTGTATACGTAGTAACGTAAGTATTTATGTTTTTATGTAAATTAATAATTACAATTACGTTGAACTTGTGAATTGTGCAATGACATGCCTCCAGACCCTGGGCTTAGCATAGCTCGCACACAAAATGTGCCCGAGTTAATTTTCCGCCCTGGCTACTCCCCTGAGTCCTGACTCAGTGACTGTGTGTGTTACTGTGGCTCAAGGGGTCGTTGTCGTAACAGGTACTACAGATATGTACCCTAGGTACATTTATGTATACACAAAGTGTACCAGAGTTGTACTACAGAAGCGTACCCTAACCCTAACCCTAACCCTAACGCTAATCCTAGCCCTAACCCTAAACATACCTATACCTCATATAAAAATATAAACATAATACTAAACAACCTAAAACTACCTCAGGTACATATCTGTAGTACCTGTTACGACAACGACCCCATCTGCGTTACTGTGTCACGTGTGTGTAATGCCTAATCAATGAGTAATGCATGTATGGTTTAAGTCTGCGTAATCGCAGCTAGTGTCCTGCAGTCTTTCTAAAGTGGCCATCTCTCTTGCATGGCGACCTTGTCTTTGAAGAAATGGGCAGCGGTGCCTGTGACCATTCTTTTTACTTTAATTCTTAATGTAGAATTTAGAATATAGATACTGTACAGTGTACGTAGTCTATAGTCTATAGTCTATAGTCTATACCCCGTTTACAAGGCAAAATGTAATCTGTTTTTTTTTATTCGATTGATTCGGTTATTATAATCCGGTTTACATTTACGACGCTTTCACGTGGGATATTGACAACCGGAATCGAATTACTATAAATACTTTTGCGTTATACGCTGGAATATGATGATATGTGCATGCTCCGGGCTTGCGTAGTTAATTAAACCAAATTAGTTTAATTCGACAGCGTTCACACGGGCAAAGTAATTCGATTCAGCAAAGTAATTAAAATTGAATCCACCTTGGGATGGTGGATAAAAAATAATTCGAATTGACCCGAATTCAATTGGGGTGTTCACACGACACATTTTGCCGTACGTGTAAACGTTCTGTACTTCATAAGTACAGGATGGTATACAGTATGGATACATATTCATAGCCTCGGTATGTGAAATATAATTATAAATGATTATTATCTGATGTACTGTATTATCTAAATTACAGCATGTCTGAGTCAAAGAAACGACGATTGGAATATACCAGAAAGTGGAAAACTGCAAAAAAAATACTTAATAGTAACACAGGGGAGTCACAGAGTGATGATTCATTTGAACAGGAGGACATAGTTGAACACAATCATGTCAATTCTCTAGATAATGTACCTTGTGAATCTAGTGGTGATACTAATGGCAGTATTAGAAATGACAGTGATTCTGAATCTGATGAAGGAAACTGGAATCTAATTGACAGAGACAATGGTATTGTATTATACACAGATTCAGAAGTAGATGGAGAGGATGTGCCTGAATCGTCTGTAAGAGAGGATCTAGTGGCATGGGTCAATAAATTTCATGTTCGACACAATGCTGTGGATAACCTTCTTAAGATACTGGTAGACCATGGGCATGCAGAACTTCCTGTAACAGCAAGGACTTTGCTTAAAACACAAAAAATAGTTGAAACTGAAATGAAATCAGGAATGGAGTATTATTACTTTGGATTAAAAGAAACACTTGAGAAACATCTTGAAAGGTATCCTGCTGCTGTGCTGCACAGTTTGGACACTTTAAATGTATCATTCAATATTGATGGCTTGCCACTGTTCAAAAGTAGATCGTCATGTTTTTGGCCAATTTTATGTGCCATTCATCTGAAACCGATAACTGTATTTCCTGTTGCCCTTGCATTCGGTTTCTCTAAACCAGATAATCTTGATTTCCTCCAAGATACTATACAAGCCATCAGTGAAGTTATGCAGCATGGTGTGGAGTGCAATAACCGCATCATCCAAATCAATCTCAGATGTATTGTTTGTGACGCCCCTGCCAGAGCTATGGTTAAAGTGGTCAAGCAATACTCTGGCTATTATGGTTGTGAAAGGTGCACACAGAAAGGAGTGTGGTTAAAAAAAGTGACATATCAAGATGTGGACAATCTCACACTTCGGACTGATCATTCATTTAGAACACAAGCTCAAGAAGAACACCATCATGGGGTTTCTCCTTTTAGTGATCTTCCAATCAATATGATTACAAAATTCCCAATTGACTACATGCATCAGTGTTGCCTTGGTGTTATGAAAAGGCTGCTCCTTCTTTGGTTACGTGGAAGGAGAGAAAGCAGGATGTCAGCTGGTCACATCAGTGAAGTGAGTAAAAGATTAATTCAGCTAAAGCCATCAATTCCCAATTTGTTTGCTCGTAAGCCGAGAGGCCTCAATGAAATAGACAGATGGAAAGCAACAGAGCTGAGGCAATTTCTGTTATATACAGGAAAAGTGGTGTTGAAAGGAATTCTTCGACCGGACTTGTATGATCACTTCCTTAGCCTCAGCATTGCCATATGTTTGCTTGTGTGTCCAAGAATGGCACAACAACAAGACAACTTGAACTATGCCAGAGAATTGCTCTCATACTTTGTGGCTGAAGCACGCAAGTTGTATGGCCGATAATTTCTAGTATATAATGTCCATACTTTGTTTACATATCACATCAGATGCAGAGGAGAATGGAAATCTTGAGGAGTGTAGTGCCTTTCCTTTTGAAAACTATTTGCAGCAGCTCAAGCAACTAGTTCGCTCTGGAAAAAATCCTCTTGCACAGGTTGTAAAAAGGCTTGGGGAAATTGATGGCCAGACAAATAAAGTGCAAGATGAGGAGAAAGTACATGTGAAGAAACCAAATAATGCTTACATACTTAGTGACACATGCTGTTGTGACGTTATTCCAGCTGCCAATGAGTATGATGATGATCACAGCAGGATGTATCTGTGTAGAGTATACACACATGCGGAACCGTATTTTTTTCAACCATGTGAAGAATTATAGCATTATTAATTTCTCAAGTTCGTGTTACCTAATGTAGTGTAAATGCATTCTGTTTTTTGTTTTTAATTTGCATTAAAAAAAATTGTGGAA
>NW_014577798.1:152267-157443 GCF_000485595.1 Priapulus caudatus
CAAATTACCTGCTTTGTCAAAAGTTAACAAGAACCCTGACTATGCCAGAGAATTGCTCTCATACTTTGTGGCTGAAGCACGCAAGTTGTATGGCCGAGAATTTCTAGTATACAATGTCCATACTTTGTTACATATCACATCAGATGCAGAGGAGAATGGAAATCTTGACGAGTGTAGTGCCTTTCCTTTTGAAAACTATTTGCAGCAGCTCAAGCAACTAGTTCGCTCTGGAAAAAATCCTCTTGCACAGGTTGTAAAAAGGCTTGGGGAAATTGATGGCCAGACAAATAAAGTGCAAGATGAGGAGAAAGTACATGTGAAGAAACCAAATAATGCTTACATACTTAGTGACACATGCTGTTGTGAAGTTATTGCAGCTGCCAATGAGTATGATGATGATCACAGCAGGATGTATCTGTGTAGACTATACACGTAAGCCATCTGAAACAACATCTCATGAACATAAACCAATAACAACAACTCTTTGACATGCATAACGGTTTGAATATGAAGCCCATGAATATATAATATGTAGCGATCTAAGAAAAACTATGCAATTCTTTCTGAAGCTGGTAAGTTCCATTTGTTTTCCCATTTACACTTCTAGCTATTTTATTTTTGCTCGAATTACTAGCATGAAAATAAAATGACTAAAGTGTAAATGGACAAACAAATGAACTTGCCAGCTATTAAAAACATATCAGGAATAGCACTTAGTAAGTATGCAAAACTGCCAGGAATACAGCCTTTCTTCCATGGTCTTCCTCGATCATTATTGCTCTCCTATCAAATCGTCTGGTTGATAAAAGTTTCATCCTTGTATTTCGAACATACATCCGTGTATGCAGTAGTAGAGTTTGAGAACGAGGCAGCAGTAGAGGTGGTGCCACAGTCATGGATAGAGAAAACTATAACGGTAATTACCAATTTCTATCTCAAAGTGAATTTTTTTGTAATATGACATGTTAAGAATTATTGCATTATTAATTTCTCGAGTTCGTGTTACCTTATGTAGTGTAAATGCATTCTGTTTTTTGTTTTTAATTTGTATTAAAAAAAATTTGTGGAAAGAGATAAAATGGGATCAGGGAATGATATTCCCCTCTTCCCATAAGAAACCTCCATATATGAAGATCCTATACTAATAGCAGTACTGCTCACTATGTATTTTTAGGGGTCATTCTGCTTCTGGCCACGTTTCAATGTCTCTGCACATGTTAAGAGGGGAGACCTACCCGATAGAGCAAACTGGACCAGGCATGCTGTTAGGATCTTCTCAGACCAAGGTTTGTTGCAAAGGTGTTACACATGAAATTATATATCCTGCTGTCCTAGGTGTATAAAAAAATTGTTACTAGATGAGTTCTTAGATGACTTCATTATGTATACAGAAGGTATACATAAGGTAATGTAATTTATAATACTTACATGAGATCTGCTATTGCTGTCACAAAATAGTTTTGCATTTTTTAATAATTCCAGGCAAATTTATACCAGTGTTAAAAAATTGCTTTAGTGCTTTCATGTCCTAGCATATTAAACTGTAATTCAGTTGACATTCATGCATGTACTGGTATTTCATGTTGAACTGTTTAAATTTTGGTTCTTTTTGTCAGAAAGCTACTCCAGCGCACTACAGAAAACCAAGCGAGCCATGGTGACTTCTAATGTTGACACTGAAGAGGAGTTAATCAAGCGAAATGTGAGAAAACCCTCACGCTTTGAAACTGACACCGAAAACCAGTACCTTGGTGAAGGTAAATTAGAAATATATGTATAAATTTTTAAATTGTCAGTCTAATATTATTTCTCTTCTACGTTCGTAGAAGAGAATCTTGGTACATGGAAAACTGTGTTTTTATAAACTAATGTTATCGTTTACTATTAGATAAAGGTACCATATGAATGGAAAATGCTGGTGTGGATGGGTGCATAAAGTAAATAACATTTGTTAAACATTTTATGAAATTGCGGACACCCCCCTCCCCCCTCCTCAAAGTACTCTTGCAGACAGCTCACCAAAGGTTGGTAACTGCTCCTGCAACACGTCTTGATTTGTCAAAACTGCCACCACATCTTCAACCTGTTCTCTTCTACAAGGATTTGTGCTTATGTTTACATTTCCTTAATTTGTTGCTTTCTGTTGGAAATTATTGGCCCATTGAATGCCTTATTTAGCAAATAAAGATAAATTATTATTAGATTTGATCAGATTAAATTATATTTTCTTTATGTCTGTGCCAATTCAAACCTGGCCTTGTGTGTGTCAATCTAAACATTTTATTCGTGCAAAGGGTTAGATAATATTATTATAATACATCGAGGCTGATGTGTAATTTTATGGTCTAGATGAGAATTTTAGCGATGGAAGTGTTTCGGGATGCCCAAGACGTTCGCCAAGGAAGCATAACATCCAGCTGGCAGGAACAAGTAGGCAGACATCAACACTGATAACACAACCCAAAAAGAGAACCAATACAGGCTCTTTTGCTTCGATTGGTAAATGTTCTTGATATTTCAAATGTAAATGTAGAAATTTATGCATTACAAACTTTTACATTCCACCCCAAACTACACTGCCAAGCAGTGCCACACATTATAAGAAAAAAGGTGTAATATACAGTTACGGTATGTAGCTAGGGCAGATAAGTAATTATGTATAGCAGTGGTTTAAGTGGAAATCCATAGCTGGGGGACCCTAACCTACCAACTGGTAGTAGATCGAGGCACCCGTTGTTCAATGCACAAGATTTTAATATATGGATTATATATTTGTTGAAATTCACATCGGTACCTGGATGAAAACGATTACAATATGTTTTCTTGTATGTGATATACAATTCAATATTAAGCTATGTCATTTTCATTTATGAACTGATATTTGATTTCTTGTTTTCCTAATTTCTGTTATAGCTGCTACAACCCCACTATGTAGTCCGTGTACCAGCCGTGAGCAAACTCCAGTTTGTAGCCAAGGGAGTGTCAGAAAGGCGACACAGTTGACCAAAACACCAAATGATAGTAAGTTTATCATTTACCATGTGATTACTGTTAAAGGTTTATGTTCCTGTTGTAAGTGAGCTGTTAACACTGTTCAATCTAATACTGGTGGAAGGTTCTAATATATATGCAAAATATAATTTTGGTGTCTGTTGGTCTTAGTGTCTTGTGTCTAGTGTCTAGTGTTTTAGTGTGTTAGTGGTCTAGTGTTGGTCTTAGTATCTTAATTACTTGATTGTTACCCCAAAATTGCAACACCTTGAATTTTATATTTTGTTTGGCATGCACGCAATTATTTTTCTAATAATTCAGTCTACAACATCTAGTTTAAAAAATATCATCTTGAACAGACTTTCAGATTAGTGTCCTGGTAAAGCTGGACTCCCTAATGGAGATAACATCTGAAATGATGGCCCTGCAGAGGAGAATGCTTGCCAATATGGGAAGTGTGGTGGAGGACCTGGACGACATACTAGATCGCCCATGCAGTAATGTTCAGGAACTGGAGGAGCTGTCCAAACGACTGGAAGAGGACAAGGGGTACAGAAAGAAGATGGTAAGAAATGATTAACAACATGTTTTATAAAAATCAATGAGAATAAATAACAGTGGCAGATCTATGTAGTATATACAGTCGGAGTCCTTATATTTATGTGTTCTTTAGCTGCGTCTACACGACGAACCTTAACTCGAGTTAAGCGTCTACACGGGGCCCTTAACTCGAGTTAGCTTAATCTTGCCAGTCGATCGAGGTTAGGCTAACTCGAGTTACCTTAACTCGAGTTAGGGCCCGTGTAGACGCTGTACGTATAGACTGGTACCCGGTCCCACCTATCGGCTTAGGGTAATCGAGTAATCGAGGTGGGAGCGAGTACCAGTCTAATGTACGTACACGCGCGCCCGCATCGCTATCGGGTGTTGTCGTGTAGACGCTACATAACCGCTAACTCGAGTTAGCGCTTAACTCGAGTTAAGGTTCGTTGTGTAGACGTAGCTTTTATGTTCATCCTTTCAGGTTCTCTACCTAAGCTCCTTAGGTGGTGTCAACGCTGGTGATAGCATCCGACGGATGCTGAGAAAGTTGGGGAATAACCAGCTTTGGTCACAATACAGTATGAGGGGCAGAAAAGGCAAGAGGGTATTCAAGGATCTTGCCTTTTGCAGAATTATTTTCAGTAAGTTTTTTTTAAATGTTAAAAACAAAATATTTTAAACATTTATTCTGTAATACTCTAATGTAATTGGAATTAGCTAATATGACAGCTCTCATTTTCATATAGATTCAGTAAAGTAAATCCAATTATTAAGAGTTTAATCAAGTATGCACAAATATATATCAAGAACAAGAGGCATCTTATATATGGTCTTTATTTGGCATTCACTTATTAATGTTGCCGAAAAAGTGATGCAAATTACCACATTCAATGATCTTGATCAGTTCTTTGTTTTGTCTTTTGGTTATTATTATATGGTTATTTTCTTGTAGAAGCTCGCTTTCGGTGCGACAGGAATACCAAATTGATGGATGTTGAGGAAGGTATAGCCGAAACGCTGAGATATGCACCTCACCGTGGTGGGAAAATAGTTAAGGTAAACTGTTATTTTTCTTTCATTTCATTATTTAATGAAATACACGTAATGAAATACACGTGCATGCTAGTTATGCAGACCTTTATTACAAACCTAAATCAAAATGTTAATAACCTTAAACCCAAAAAACAAACAAGTATTGTGCATATTGTAAATACATTTTTGTTTTTAGTAAATATATATATATTGAAACCTCTCTATTAGGATTGACCTCAACAGAAATAATTTCAACCTGGTTGAAAGTTTGTTATCGTTTTTAAAAGAAATGTCCCAATTGAGGTATTTGACAATAATTTTCCTAAAAAAGCATGTTTTATGTATTTTTAGAGACTACCTTTGTCAAGGGATGTAGAAAGTGAGAGTGATGAGGGTTGAAGACATCTAATATTGTTAGAAGGCTATGTTCTGCCATGATGGAGGAAGAATCGTTTCCAATATTTTGTCACAGCGAGTAACAATATATTTCCATGTATCCCACGAAAATAGGGCATCCAATATTATAATTATTATCTAGATGGCAGGCTTTCATTTTTAAGGGGCGCGATCGCGCTCGCGCTCCACCGCGCACCATAAATTGTGCCATGGT
>NW_014577798.1:158427-158774 GCF_000485595.1 Priapulus caudatus
TAACTGGCAGACAGTAAATAAATACTTGAAAATATAGTTCATACTTGGGTAATATATCTAGGAGCATAGGCGGTATACCATAGATCTACGCCCCTAGTTATTACCCGAGTATGAACTATATTTTCAAATATTTATTTGCGATCAGCGATATTATATATATGTAACATATTGTATAGATGTAATATTTATCATTTAGTATTTTGAATGAATAAACAATACAAGTTATTACAAAGATGTTAATATGTCATTTTTGGAGGTTGATCAATGTTATCTAAAAGTGGTGTGAATGTTACTGGCTAACCATTTGGTAAAAACGTTCTCCGAACGTCAGGAAAACTTTCCTAAAA
>NW_014577799.1:0-2068 GCF_000485595.1 Priapulus caudatus
GCACGCACGTGTACGTGCACACGCACGCACGTGTACGTGAACACGCACGCACGCACGCACGCACGTGTACGTGCACACGCACGCACGCACGTGTACGTGCACACGCACGCACGCACGTGTACGTGCCCACACACGGACGCACGCACGCACGCACGTGCACGTGCACACGCACGCACACACTCATGCACGCACGCACGCACGCACGAACGTGTACCTGCACACGCGCGCACACACGCACGCACGCACGTACGTGTACGTGCACAATCACAGAATCTACAGAAAAGTAGAGTTTTCTGCTGTTCAGTGGGCGCCGACATTTTAAATCACATGCCCGATTCCTGCGCTTTCATTGGTCAGTAAATATTTGTGGCTGAGCTGATAGCTCACGGAGCCCGCACACGCTGAGTTTCTGGCCTCGCGTTGCCACACATATCAAACACGATAGATATCGGTCTCACAGCCACGCGAGGCCAAAAATCGTGCAGAATCTGCGCGCACACGCTGAGCTATCTGCTGAGCCAACGGCCTGACCTCTTGAGGCCGTTGGCTCAGCAGATAGTTCACCGTGTGCGGCGGGCTTTATAAGCGTCAACGGGGGCACTCGTCAAGCCACCGTCACCTCTCATCACTTATACCAGGTGATATCGCCCGGACATCACCGTACGGAGCTTCAACGTATCCCGATTGTGATCACATAAGTGCATCGCCTACATGAGCTGCCATGGAAAATACATATTTCCACCGCTGCTGTGCCTAACGGAAATGTCACTGCAGCCGCTGGGAAAAGAAGGAACATGAGGATCTCAGAAAACTAAAAAGCCCCTAGATTAGACCCGAGATCGACTATCTAGATTATCTAGATAGACCCATTATCTAGATTGATTAGACCCTCCTGTGAATTACGTGACTACGTGTCACTTCTGTTAGTCAGCTCCTCTGTTGCAGACCCGACTTGTTCTTCTACAACGCTATGCTAGGAGCGCAGCTGCACTGTCTGACACAATGCAACTCGGTGTTGCACCTTCAACCGAACGGAACCGTACAACTTACCATGAGGTGAACATAAGTGAACGCGTTCACCAGAACTGCACTGCAAGTGATTTCAACGATTCGTAGGTTCTTGCCAGTAGTCAAATGCATATATTTTTATGTTTTTTTGTATAAGTATTTAAGTCTGTGTGGCCGCAATCATTCTCTCTTCGGCACTCAGGAACAAAATGCACTATAACATTATCAGATTCTTGAAGAGAATCTGAACTGCCATCTGAGATGAATCGAACCATTGCAACACAGAATCAAAAGAATTGTGTTATGGTTACTAAATCAGAAAATCTAAAACATATCCAATTATATTTTTACAGAATGTCGTCATCGTTTGCCTGTCATTTTCATCTAGAAAGCTTTCCGTTTGATGTACAATCGTGTCACCTGATAATGGGCAGCTGTGAGTATTCCACTACCTAGTTATTTTAGTGTAACTATGTGAGATCTTCTCCATCTAGATTAAACACTACCAGCTAACTTCTGTGAGACAGCGGAGATAAATGTGATAGAAAGGGAATAAAATAGATAGAGAAGAGGTGCGAAAAAGAGAGAGGAAGGGGGGAAGGGAGTGAGGGACGAACAGAGAGAGAGAGATAGGTATACAGATATATATATAGATAGAAAGGGAATAAAAGAGATAGAGAAGAGGTGCGAAAGAGAAAGAGGAAGGGGAGAAGGGAGAAGGTGGTGGAGAAGGAGGAGGGGGAGAAGTTGGTTTAGAAGGAGGAGGGGGAGAAGGTGGTAGAGAAGGAAGCTGGTGGAGAAGGAGGAGGGGGAGAAGCTAGTGAACAATGAGGAAGGGGAGAAGGGAGATGCTGGTGGAGAAGGAGGAGGGGGAGAAGCTAGTGAACAATGAGGAAGGGGAGAAGGGAGATGCTGGTGGAGAAGGAGGAGGGGGAGAAGCTAGTGAACAATGAGGAAGGGGAGAAGGGAGATGCTGGTGAAGAAAGAGGAGGGGGAGAAGGGAGAAGGTGGTGGAGAAGGAGGAGGGGGAGAAGCTAGTGAACAATGAGGAAGGGGAGAA
>NW_014577799.1:2078-22020 GCF_000485595.1 Priapulus caudatus
GCGCGTGTGGGTGTCGATCATCATATCCTATCCACATAACTTCCGTTCAAACAACAACTAGGTGTAAGCGTCCGCACATCGGCAGCGTGCTAGGGTAATAAGCTTCTGCCGACGCAAGACTGCGAATCGAGGACGCTAGGGGTCGCTTCTCACTTCGCTACTATCAGCGAGGTACAACCCTGTGACTGCGGGTGACAGCGACACTTCCGCGCTGTGATGTCACAGACCATCTGGGCGGAGCCGCAGTCGCTGTTGTCGGCGCAAAAGTCTCCGTACGAAGATCCTACGAATGCAAGAAATAAACACGTAATTATTCAAGTTATCAACGTAGCGTAATAGGGTGTGGTGAGATCGAGGTACGAAATGTATAACAGTCATGCATCTCATATTAACTTGATTCGCAGCGGCCTACCCTTCTCACCTTGTCTCTACTCTACCTGTCCTTAATGATCACCGTACCGTTCTTCCCCCTAACTTATCTCTCTCATAACCTTGATTTAGGCTCCTCGGATCATACACATATCGATCATAATATATACATATACATGATATATGATGATATATACGTTTCAGTTGGCTACCGCTCTAAGGAGATGCAGTTCCACTGGGCAGAGCAAGACCCTATACAAATCGATACCAACATCTCATTGCCTCAGTTCAGGTTCCCGCGTCTGTCTATGGTTGGCTGCAGCGCGTTACACATTCACAACGGTAGGTAGATGTAAGTCACACATACGCCATCAACCAATGTCATAAACGCATAACTAGGTAAATCACAAATTGACACAATGGTTCGAGCGCCCTCTCCTTCTGTAGCTATAAGTAGTCGCATTACAACGCATTTTCCAAATACTTGAGTGGTTGTGAATAGGGCAATGACCCTGCCCGGCATTTCTATCCTCCTTATTCTACTAGAAGGCCACCGGTATAGGTTTCAATATCGATATACCAAAAATGTATCACTGTGTCTCTACTGATCATATATTTGAGAATAAATTCAAGTTGTATCAGGTAAGCATAACCAGCTGCTACACAGAGACAAAATTGCTTGCCCGATTGAATAATAAACCTTGTTTCATATTTACACACTCCACCATAATTTGCACTACATATATATACTTCTATTATCAAGCAAATTTATATTACACACATTAATAATATTAATTATTTATTCTGGATATTACGTTATTCGTAATAATATTGACAAAGTATTACAACGTTGTTATTTATCAATATACACTTAGATGGAAACAACATATAAGGGAATTATAAACGACAGTATTATAGTGCAAATCACTGGAGTAAATGTCATTGAAATGTCAGTGACACTGTCAGTGAAGGCCTTTCACATAGGTTATGTTAAACGTCAAGCAAAAACACGTGTCAAAAGCAAAAATAAAATTTGACAAAGTATAACGTGCTGCCTTCCTTCAAAAAGATGGAATCTGCAGCAAAATTAGTGATTCAACGTGCGTGCGTGCGTGCGTGCGTGCGTGCGTGCGTGCGTGCGTACGCGTGTCATACGTATAATAATTTATTTTCTAAGATAGGCTGTTTGGCTACTCTCTTGTATTCCATGCTTGCAGACAACTTTAGCTGTCTACAGATGGAGATTACATTGTACAGATTGTATGGTTACTACCTCGTGCACAGCTACATCCCTACCATGTTCCTCGTAGTTTGCTCCTGGATTTCGTTTTGGCTAGACTACGATGCCACGGCTCCACGCACCACACTTGGTAAATGTTGGACTGCAATGCTGTCTTGCAATGCTGCCATGCAATGTTAACCGGCAATACCTACCGACAATGTTTGCTTGCAATGATTACCTGCAATACTGTCTTGCAATGTTAACCTGCAATGTTTGCCTGCAATGATTACCTGCAATGTTTGCCTGCAATGATTACCTGCAATACTGTCTTGCAATGTTAACCTGCAATGTTTGCCTGCAATGATTACCTGCAATGTTTGCCTGCAATGATTACCTGCAATACTGTCTTGCAATGTTAACCTGCAATGTTTGCCTGCAATGATTACCTGCAATGTTTGCCTGTAATGATTACCTGCAATGTTGGCCTGCAGTATATAACTGCAATGTCTATCTGCAATGTTGGCCTGCAGTATATAACTGCAATGCCTACCTGCAATGTTGGACTGCACTATTTACCTGCAATGTTGGCAAGCAATATCCAAGTTCAGTGGCATCATAGTCCACGACTTTTTGCATGCTCTAATAGATTACTAACTGTCTTGCTACACCATTATTCCGTAATCTTGATAGTAATTGATAACCAATCAATATAAATCAATAATTGATGAGTACCCTTCATATAAATCGACATTCAACAAATATCTCAATAACCATTCCACAATCTCGCTAGTAATCACTGTTTGGTCAACTTCCGACAGGTTTCACCACGCTGCTGACAATGTTCACACATAGTTCAGTGGTGCAGCTAACTCTGCCACCCGTCGCCTACGCGAAGGCCATAGACGTCTGGTTCAACACATGCAACTGTTTCGCGTTTCTCTCGCTGCTAGAGTTCGCCGCCGTCAACTACCTGACAAGAGCCGAGAACTGGGAGCAGGATTGCACGAGGGTAACGATAACGTGTGTGCATGCGTACGTGTGCGTGTTACTTACTTCTGAGCAAAAGAACAAGCAGTAGTACACGAAGGTAATGTGTGTGCGTGTTTGTGTGTTGTGTGTGTGCGTGCGTGCGTGCGTGCGTGTGGGCGTGTGTGCGGGAGTGCGTGCGTGCATGCATGCGTACGTGTGTGTATATAATATACGTGCGTGCGTGCGTGAGTGTGTAGCAGGATTTTTCGAACACTTTTTTATCAAGTCGCATAGTTTGAGCGTATAACAAATGGTAGGTTATACAAAGAATTTCCTGAATGTGATAATGACACGGTGGCATGTGCGTGTGCACTCACTTATGAGTGGAAGAAGAAATAGATTTCATCAAAGGTATTTCGAACCCATTGCTATGTGACAGAAGAAACGTGATTTCTCGAAGACATTTCAATCGCAAGTGGCACAGTCCGAGCTTCTACTAAGCAGTATTTAGAAGTTGTACTCAATCATAACCCACCTAGTTCGAACATTCAAAGACGGGGTAGCTCACCCACAGGATCTTGTGGTCATACTTTTTACTAGAAGGTGGACTCACCCATAATATAAGTGATATAGTTTAAGCACACAACAAATGGCAACTGGGGAAAAGGGATGCTCACCCTCCGAGCCACAATCATGACGTCTGCAGTGCATTTCAGCTATTAAAAAAATTCACTTGAGCTCGAATTTTTGCAGAAAAACACTCAGAAGGTGGCAGCACTGCAGCTAGTTGACGAACCAGGCCACTCAGACTCTGCAGAGGCCGCTTCCGTTCTTTCGTGTGGCACCGTCAGAGGCAGCGCAGCCAGCGACGCAAGCGAGGTGCATAGAGCTCGACACTGCCTAAAGCTGGTAGCTTGTTGCGCGAGCGGCAGTAATGGCGGAAAAGCGACGTTGCTCGACGTTGTTTCGAGGATCCTGTTTCCGCTCGCATTCGCACTGTTTTTGCTGGGCTACTGGTCAGCGTACTTTTTGCATCGCGAGACACACGAGTACGATCAAATCGGCTGCGAATCGTAGTAAAATACGATGCCTAGCGGCTCGTGCGTCGGAGCACGAGTTCTTACTAGCTATGTGTTGTAGCAAAACAAGGTGTCTAGGTGTTACACGTCTGCTAGGCAGCATGGTGAAATTTGACGATTAAATTTCACGCGTCAGCTAAGCATCGTACTGAAACTTGCGAAGTACAAATGCCGCCCGATGACATATGTGTCGTAGTGAAACATGGCGTCTAGGTGTGCTACGTTGGCTATTTATGTATTTATTTACTTTGTTATTTTTAACCACGGATACCCTGTCAGTACAGAGTATCTTCTGAGGCTCTAACAGACCGCTACCATAGTGAAACATGGCGTCTAAACGTTATGAGGTCGGCAATGGATTGTATTAAAAGACATTGTCTAAACATGTTACAGCAGATTGATGTTTACAGCTTGGGTAGTTTCTTAAAATCAAGATGCTAGAAAATTTCTCAAACGTTCTCAAACCCTCTATCAGATTAAAAGTAAGATTTTGACACTAAGAATATAAAGCAGGAATTTACAAAACCCATAAAAGCTCTCTGTGATCTTATGATGTTTTCACCCAAATAACATTTTATTGAGTGCGCCGTAAGAGCGTTGAGAACGTTGTAAGTTTTTTGATAAGATAAATGTCATAAATGTATATATAGTATTAAATTATATGTTAATATATAGTAAACGGATACCAAAACTGTTGTATTACTGTCACAAACATCTGCCCCACTGCACCCTAATGCTCTAGTAGAATGATGATAACTCGCATACCTGCATCGTTTGTAGCTTCTTGATGAACTGAATCGCTTGATAGTCCTTACAGCGCACAAATGCCAGCTCAGCTGTCTTCAATTCCTGCTTTTGCAGAGCGCTTTCTCCGAGAAGGCGCCTAGATTTCACACGTACAAATACATTACACATTAATAGTAATAACATTGCCTTGGCAGATTGGCTTCAACTGAAAGACAGCTGCATGAGGTGCTAGGTGCTAAAAGATTAATACAGTTCCCAGTCGTGTGTGTAATATGTATATATATACATATACATCATACTAGTCTGAATTATGCAGTAGTCATTGAGAGTAGCCTAAGATGAATGAAAGCACACCTACACTAAACACCAGCATGTAGGAGCAGTTAGTAGTCTAGGTTTATACACATTCCTGTAGTCGTTTGCTATGCATACACCCAACATTGTGAAAAAACACGCGGGGTTGCTTGTGTGTGTGTGGATTGGGGAAGATATTTCCTAGAGTGGTAGGCTTACAAACTCTACTGACAAGATGTAAATCAATCACATTCTTGTAGTAACCCTTACAGGTGACACAACCTTGCTACCAGGTAATAACTGTTTGTGATGCCAAACAGTCTATACACCAACCTCCTGCTAAAATTTCATCCACATTATTTTTACTTTCAGCTTCAATTGTGGCATGTGTCAACAATATATTGTGTACCTTCGTCAGTCTATATGTCAATATTATACATTAGCATGTGAAATGCTTTGCTGGTGATGAATAGTGGTGACAGCTCGCGTTGGAAGTCCTCTCCTACTTCTCTCCATCACCTCCCCCACCTTCCCTAACTCCTTCCACTTTTCCATTCAACTCCATCTTCCCACTTCCCTTTTCCTTCCTTTTTCCACTATCCCCGTACCCGCCCCTGCAATACCCACCTCCTCTCCCTTACCTTCTCTTCTCCTAAACCCCTTGATTCTGATAATACTCTAACACATGCTCACCAAAGTCTAGGATGAGGTTTCTCCTCTATAAACTTGAGGGCTTCATCAGTACCCACCTTTTCAAGCAGATCACGGCTGTCTCTTAATGCCTGCAAGATAATGCGCATGCATGCATTACTCTAATTCCCCACGGGGGAACCTCTGCACAAACGTGCAATCAAACCTGAATATACGGGTCACTCAGAAAACGAGTTCCTGAATTATCCTTTCTAGACAGGTGTTTGTTTTACAGAGGCAGTTTCACTGTATAACTTCTAATCTAGTAAAATTCTAAAAGTGTTCTTTATAGGCAGGCGACCACTCTATAAAGGTTTCTGCTGCAGTGGAAGGAGATTCGCTTTGTGAAAACTAGTAACATAGTTTTGCAATTTGCCTGCAACTCCAACAGCTTTTGCAACTCTCTTATCTTATCTCTTATCTTATCTATCTGCGAGTCAGCAAAAGCTTTCTTGTGCGAATGCAATTCATATTTTGGCACTCTCGGTGAAAGCCACTGCGCGATACTCTCACGAGTATCGTCTGGCAGACCTACACTGGCAAGCTGTATTTGCAGGGCTCTCATGCGTCATGTAAACAATCCCCCAGATTTACAGAGAAGAGAACAAATGACTATTACGTGTATTATTCGACTCTTGCCTCTCATGCATCGGCAGCGGCAAATACAGAAAATTGGATGACACCAATACTGTCAATAAGCCAGTGGCTGCCCTAATTAGATTGCCTCTGCGTCCTTCTATAAACTCCATAGTGTGCATGTGTACCGCGGTTCAATTGAAAAGTGTGCTGAAATGATAGGTGCTTCAGTACAACTGTCCCTTAAAAAATCGTTTGCCTTGGCATCTTTCTAATTTGTTGCAGTGCCCTAGAATTTCGGACTAAACCCACGGCATCACATGCCTAGCATTAAAACAATTAAAATCGTAAAACGTCTCCCAAGGCAATGCATGCGTTTCCCTAACAAAAATTTATATTCCATCCCTGTACCTTGATCTCCATTTCCATCATGGCGTCCTTGCTTGGCTGATCGGGGTCCTTCATAATTTCGTCTAGCAGCACAGCCTTAATCTCAAGGTCAGTGAACTCGCAGATGTAGCCACTGCTGAGTATTGGCTCCTACAGGTGACAGAGAGAACACACAGATGCTGCATACATTACACTCGTAATACGCCCAACTCTAGCTTCTGCTGAAGCTCATGATATGCCTTCCATGCAGTCGAATCTTACATAGAGAATTCTGCACAATCACAACTAGAGTGAAATGTCACTTGTCTTTATCATTGTTTACCGTAAATGAGACAGTGACCATATCAGATAGCATCACTCTGCATGTGTGCATACTATTCCCGACTAGCCGGTAAAGCTGAACATTTTTCTGTTCACTTAAGTACCTGCCAACTTCGTGGCTAAACTATTGTGTGATTGTATCTGAAGGTTTACACATCACGCAATGTGGGATGGGTTCTTTGTCGTCATCATTGTGTAGTAATAATTAATGTGAAAAAAACAGTTACGACCTCGTATGTCAAAGAAACAAAATCTCATAATAAATCTCAAAGATCATAAACTCATAAAGTTAAGTTTACCCACATTATTGTCTTAACTAAACTAGTAAATCTCAAAGTCTTTCTTCTTTCAAATAATTTCGAATCAATTAACTGGCAAACGTAGTACGATGTTTGAATTTATGCATGGCACCCCTGTCGCTAGTGACTCAGGCAACTACAACCATGACTGCGACAACAACAAATTGCTAGGACATGTATATAAAAATATATACAGCACGCGGCTGCTATTGGACAGAGTAGCATAGAAAAGAACACCCTGCAGGTATGATGGATTTCAAAAATAGGCACAAAAGATCTGCTTCAGTTAAATGAGTTGCAACTTTAGTGGTGGTACTCATAGGTTCATAATTTAATAACACACAATTATAGGTTTTATAGTAAGTAGTTTTGACAAGTAGAAGATTACTAAATACAGAGTGATATTGTATGATAAAAATCAGACTCTGTTTTCCAAAATATATGAATATATCCAAAGGTAGCTTCCTCCAATCCTACCTCTGGTTCCAGGTTTCTGAATATATACATGCGTGTCTTTTCCATCATGGAAAAAAGCTCAGAATTATCCTATGCACAAAAAAAATCCAATTGTTAAATCATCATATCACTTGCTATTACAATATCACGCTGACAACACGCATTTTTTATGTAACACAAAGAAAAGGTCGAACTCGGAAAAAGCAATTACATGTTGTAGACTGCCAAGGCTGGCTAACGTGTTCACACTATATCTTCCTGCTAGTGTTTGAATTATACCTATAATTTATATTACCTCAGCCCACTTCATGTCCCACACGTCTTTTCTTTCAAACTTGAGCAGTTCTCCAGACGTCTCCTGGTCAGTACCATCCTTGTACGATACGGTAAAATCGTAGAATGTAAGATTGCCAGATATGTCTATGATGGCAAGCCGCCTGTGGGTTGAATTCAAGAACAGGTGTGAGCACCCTAACCCTAACCATATCAGATAGTTACCAGGGTACGTTCCGGTATACGGGACTGTACCCAGGGTACGTTCCGGCAGTACCCAGGGAGACATAAACCCTATCAGCCATACCTTGATGTAACACATTCTATTCCAATATAAAAATGCGCGTGTGCCTGCATGTGAAAAGCTATGATCGCTACCTCTTGTCTGATATTGTACAAGTCAGATAAAACTAGACCTTTAGAAAATGGTTCACACAGCAGATTCTCATTTCTGCAGAATAATCTTGGTGTGTGAACTGATGGCAATACTATTAGGCATGTACTATACTCTTGGTACTATGCTACTAATTCTATTGTGCATAATGTATATTAAAAATGCAATATGTTCATCAATTTGCACATCTTGGGTTCATGATAATACATGTAGTAGCAGTACGAAAATAGATCAATGCTGACTCGTGAATTGCGTTCGTGGGAATATGCTCTTACAATGAGCTTACAGCATGTACACTTACGTCGAGGTGCAATTCAGAGCAATCTGCTGTGGTCGAGTCATAAGTTGGTTCCTGTTTATGAGCGCCACCTGTGGCAAGCTGTAGCGATTCAGGGTACCAGACTCTCGGCCCTAGCAAGAATAAATATTGCCAATAAAACGTGTTTAGGAAGATGTACTATTCCAAATGGCTAATATCTTGCCATTAGATAGCGCAACCTGTGCTAGTTCAGGTGATCCCATAAGTTTTTAAGTGAAGAAATTTCAATTTTGCATTTCGTATTGGTGCAAATCCACTTTAGGCACCTTAGGTATCACGAAGTGATGCACAGATTTCTGTGTATCATCAACCGATGCACAGACTTTCCGTATATCAAGGAATGATGCAAAAACCCTAACCCTAACCCTACAACACTTCGTGATACCTAAGGTTATACTTTATAACTTAGGGTTAGGGTTGTGGTTTTTGCATCATTCCTTGCTATACGGAAAGTCTGTGCATCACTTCGTGATACCTAAGGTGCCTAAAGTGAATTTACGCCTTTATTATTTTCGTCCTCCAAATGCTGGTAAAACTGTCACCAGATAGCTGATCTAATACAATAAAGATAAGCAATCTAAATACATCATCATGATCACTGTCTCTCTTGTGCATAACAATTTTAACAGTTCAAGCAATGAAACAAAATGAAAGCCAAAATCTTTACGCATCTTAGTAAAAATGCACAAGGGGATCTTTATATATCTTTATATCCTCTTATCCTTCTCAAATATCCCATAATATCTTAATCGACTTATTGTATCTACTTACAATGATCAATAACTTGTCTGTTGCCGATATACAGCAAATGGGATCTTTGGTTGGCTGAAAAAGTGAAACATGACAACAGTGTGAGCTAAGGTCTGACATATTGCTCATGCATGATTAAAAACAGCCAAAAAGAACAACAACCTACCACTGAAAAGTACGCCAACAAATCTGTAATAATTATAAATGAATCTGCTGTTAAATTAGGAAAGAGGTACTAGACAGAACCACGAAAGGTTTTCTTATATATGCTTGTGCACAGCGTGGGACTTGATTGCTATTTAATGTACAGTGAGTCTTCATCAATGTTTGGGATACAGACACCATGAAACAGGCAAAGTGACATGCACAAATAATGCAGGTCCCTAGTAATTTTTAATCCACTGTATACAATTCTGTCACTGGCATTGGTGTAATTAGCTTTAAAATATGTTAATGCACTGTAGTTGATTGTATTGCAATTGGTGAATGTGTATCCGAACACGCACATTAATGTCCATCTCTGCCACATTACCTATAACGACAGCATGTGCTAATATACTTGGCTTTGTGAATTTTAGGTAGCGAACATCAACAAATCATTTAACTGGATGAGCTTAACTTTTGCTTTTGTTTGTTTTTCACAACTTAACTTTTGCTTGTAACTACTTAAAAACATGATACATGAGGTTCCTATAAATCAAAAGTAATACATGGACTATATAGGCTATTGGATCACATTGAGTTTCAGTCAGCTCGGCAAATTAGACAAAACGATCATGACTAAAATTTTACGAAAAAAACTAATTATTTTTACATTCAAAATAAGTTGTGTTTGTTTACACTTGTTTTGATGTCGTAATTCAGTCAACGTTACCAGGAATATTATAGAAACATGTAGGCCTATAAGGAAATCTTTGGAAATCCGTTTCGTTAACTCACACAGACAACTGACTGTACATATTACAGAACAAGTATACTTACACTACCACCTACACAACAAATGACATGCAGGTACAGAGCAAACACACAACAGTGGTAAACATTACACAGGGAACACGACCACTACGATTATTACGAATCACAAGCCTACTCGAAAATTGCCACGCATCTCCTTGGGTGACGAGTGTGATAGAAGCGTGGGATGCTTTAGCACGACCAGGATAGACTACACGGGTGAGAGTGTGTGTGTGCAACGACATCGTCTCCTAAAACCACTCAAGTGCAATGATGCACAGATCTTGGTGCATTATTACAAAAGTGCAATGATCTTGACACCGACTCGGCCAAGGTATAGCACATGAGTGCCTAATGAGGATTGCACCGAGATATCTTACCTGCTTCATGTTCTCCTGCAAAGGTGTGAAGAAGGGAAACAATGAAAACACACGAGCACGAATAGGTTACATTAATCACCGCACACATTTTTTCTTGCTAGATCACAGATCTATGTACACAGCATGAACATCTAGGCCACATTGAAACATAAAATGCACACATGTGGATTTTATGGTTTTGTTAAACATGTGAAGTACCAAGTCGCAGAGTATAATTCACTAACAGGACAATGTAACTTCGTTCACATCAAGTTCGGACTACATGACATGAGATACAAGCAAGAGCGTATTACGCATTAAAGGGTTACTTTCCTCTAGAATTTGAGAGTATATTATGATAGTAGATTTATAAATAATAGCACATACCTATAAATATCTATAATTACGCATTCACGTTTGTCATAAAACAACATTGAATTTCGAAATCTTTATTTTTTGGGCGCGAACATGACATGCATGACCGTGCTGCCACCCTGAAAAAGTTGCGCATTTGCCAATTTATTTTGCACGTAACAGACCAAGGGCTAACCACAAAAGTGCAATGATATTTATACCTAAATGCTATTTAACCGAACGATATTCATTTTAGGACAAATTTATCCATATTGTAACTGAAACTATATGTCGTTTATAAGATATTGCAATCCTTCTGCTCTTAAATTAATAAATAAGAAACACCCTCGGTCTGTAGCCTGCAGCCGAAACGTTGCTTTGCGCAACTTTTTCAGTGGGTGTGCTGCCAGTGGCTCCACCGTCATTGTAATCAACGATATAGCCGTCAGTTTTAAAAATATTTTTAAAAATATTTCTAATAAATATTGAACTATAAAACTTTTTATGAAGCGTAATTTTAACCTATCTTAGCTGAAAGTAGCTGAAGAACCTAGAGAAATGTATCCCTTTAATTATATACTTAATACGCTCTTGATACAAGTGATAAGGAAAACACAAACTGCTTTACAGAGACAATTAAGTCTCAACCAATTAGTCAACTTACAATGTAAGCTTTGCTGTTGTCTTTGATGGCATCGGCTATCCCTGATGGTGAATCATCAATATGATATAGCCTAGAAGAAGCCAAAACCATAAATTACCTTCTAAATAATATATTCAGATTATAATATTAGGCTTGATTTAAGAACACAAAACAAGTTAAGTTAATTAAACAAATTAAGCAAGCCAACAATTTAATACCAGTTATCTTTAAAAAAATGTGTGTCCTGCTAATAGAAAGCTACTAAAAATAACAAATTTAAACATGGAATATCGCAGTTCGTAAATAAATTCCAACCATGGAATACTATTCTTATATGGGCCACATTAATTACACAGACATAACATGCAGACGCGCACAAACAAGAATATATGTGCGAGTTTCATTTCACCTTTCTCTGCCCATTGGCTTTTTGCCAGCTATCTCCATGGCAGCCAGCTGCTTTGGGATTTTGAACTGCCACACGTAGAATGCTTCCTTGGATGCAGCAAAGATATGCGTGGTCGTCATGGTGACATACATAGGCTCTATGTCTATGTACTTGGTATCGAGTGGCGTGCCAATGGAGTTGCAGAGAATCAGAACACACTATAGAGAAATATGTAATGTCATAAATAAGATTACAGACGATGATTACAGGCGTATACATTCCATGATCAATGTTTCAACGGCTTATTATGAATAGCATATATTATAAAATTATTATTAATGCATATGAATAATTTCAATCACTGAGTGCAGCCACGTGAATATAGACACGTGCACGCACGCACACATGTACGCACGCACACATGTACGCACGTACCAATGCACATATATACAAACACAATGCCAACATTTATTGCCAAAAACACAATTCTGCACTTGTTTGAGCCCTATCGTGAGTAATAAGTTGGTAAACTGCAAATACCTATCAATTCCTGTGCAATACACAATCAATCGGTTAATAGGAAACTTATCAAACGCAAGAAACATAATGAACTCTACTTTAGATCAGCCTGAGTTTTTGGATTTAAAATCTTTTACAAACTACGACATTCACACTACACACAAGCATGTGCACCACTGACTACAGCTTATTTTCTGAAAGAAACAAAGCCTTTCTCCAAAGTGTCAAAATAGCATTCGAATTTATAATTTAGTGTAAAGTACATTTCATGGTTCTTCGATATAATAACGAAAATGATTAGTTATGAAAAAGTTACTACGTACTAGAACAATATCTATTGGGTCAAAAGGAACCATGCAAGCTGCTTAGATCTGTAGTACAGGCACTCTCCCTCTGAATAAATAATCAGTGATGTAGATAACTCATTTTGCCTGGGGGTAAGCCACACACAGTTTGTTTTCTGGGCAGTTTACCACAGCCAGGTTTCCATTGGTTATTGGCCATGTTTTAGAATCTACATTGGGCTGGCAGGGGCGACTGACCCCGCCATTGTCCCCTCCAGTACCTACGACCCTGATAATATAAACCAAACAAATGCCTACCTGCCCATTTGTCGAGTCATCTTCTCTAGTCGCTAGGCAACACTGATCACCACATGCTGATATTGATAAGAGATTCTTCACATACTTAATATATTTCTGTAAGTAAATATGATATATATTAATTCAATAAACGTCTAAAATATCACAAAGCTATTAATATGTCAAAATAAACAGCATATAATCACTATGGACCTCTTAAACAGTAGTTGAATTTAATGTGCATAACAATTTTATATGCACTAATACTATGTTACTATGTTACCAAGCTATTCAAAAAATGAATATAGACACGTGCACGCATGCACACATGTACGCACGTACCAATGCACATATATACAAACACAATGCCAACATTTATTGCCAAAACACAATTCTGCACTTGTTTGAGCCCTATCGTGAGTAATAAGTTGGTAAACTGCAAATACCTATCAATTCTTGTGCAATACACAATCAATGGGTTAATAGGAAACTTATCAAATGCAAGAATCATAATGAACTCTACTTTAGATCAGCCTGAAATAAAGAGTTTTGGATTTAAAATCTTTTACAAACTACGACATTCACACTACACACAAGCATGTGCACCACTGACTACAGTTTATTTTCTCAAAGAAACAAAGCCTTTCTCCAAAGTGTCAAAATAGCATTCGAATTTATAATTTAGTGTAAAGTAAATTTCATGGTTCTTCGATATAATAACGAAAATGATTAGTTATGAAAAATTTACTACGTACTAGAACAATATCTATTGGGTCAAAAGGAACCATGCAAGCTGCTTAGATCTGTAGTACAGGCACTCTAAATAATCAGTGATGTAGATAACTCATTTTGCCTGGGGGTAAGCCACACACAGTTTGTTTTCTGGGCAGTTCACCACGGCCAGGTTGCATTGGTTATTGGCCATGTTTTAGAATCTACATTGGGCTGGCAGGGGCGACTGACCCGCCATTGTCCCCTCCAGTACCTACGACCCTGATAATATAAACCAAACAAATGCCTACCTGCCCATTTGTCGAGTCATCTTCTCAGTCGCTAGGCAACACTGATCACCACTGCTGATATTGATAAGAGATTCTTCACATACTTAATATATTTCTGTAAGTAATTATGATATATATTAATTCAATAAACGTCTAAAATATCACAAAGCTATTAATATGTCAAATAACAGCATATAATCACTATGGACCTCTTAAACAGTAGTTGAATTTAATGTGCATAACAATTTTATATGCACTAATACTATGTTACCAAGCTATTCAAAAAATTTCTTGATCCAAAGCATTTTGTAGTTTTTCTATTACAAAGATATTAATCTTTTGTAGTGTGTATGTTATATGATATTCCCACATCGATTTTATAGTGGCTTATTTTATTCTCTCACTTACTGATGCCAATTGTAGGCTACTAAATATAATAATCCAGTACATAAGTGTGCACACCTCACCACTGCTCCAGTTCCAGAAAACCACACAGTGTTCTGCCTTTTCTGGTTTTAGAAATGCATACACTACAGTATTGGTACAATATCCCCACTGGAAAAGAGAAAATAATTACACATTAACGTAAATGTAGGACAGATAAATTGTATAATAATATATAAATTGTTAACACACTCAAAAAGAACCATCAAGTTTTGATTCTCTTACTTTTTCAAACTTGTTACTTTCTGTTTCTCCTACTTACAATTATCTACAGGCATTATTGGAATACATATAAATGAGAAATGGCTTATAAACATAAGAACACTGAAATCAAAACACGAAATTATGACTGTGAATCTGCAGAGGGGGATCTTGCCTTGTAGTCGGGCCGGATGTTTGCAAAGTAGATGAAAGAGTCTACCGCCATCGCAATCCTCAGTCCTCCTCCTTCCATGAGCAGGAGGAGAGTTTCTGACCTGGCACCTTTAGTGTGCGTAGATGCTGCAATTATGTCCACCAGAAATTTAACATTGTGATGACTACTCATGACTAAAAAGAATTGCAAAGTATCAAATATACCGTCTATAGATATTGAATTATTGTATTTTTAGCTTTTTTTATTTGCCCTAATAAATCACACACGACTGAAACATGAATACTCCGAAAACTCAATATAGATACTAAATCTAACCTGCATATAATAACATTAATGTATTTTCATAGTGTGACGCTATTATGAATTGCATTGAAAACACTAAGAAAATGTTTCCTATAGACTCAAACATTGAATACTTGTATACTCGTGTGACCCTTTTCTGTAGTCAGCGTGAACTTACCTCCCCACGGTGTATAGAACTGAACGACATTGACGTTCTTGTCTGCTCCTGCGTAGCGCTGTGACCCACCAATGGCCAACACACTACCCATGTGGTTCCAGTTCAACACAGTCACAATCATGCCCGTATCCAGCAGTACAGGCTCTGTTATACCAGTCAATGATGTCATGCAATGTGAGGGAAATATAAGTAGTTCTGGCACAGATTTATGAAACGATATAGATTGTTTTTTATTCCAAGAAATAATCATGACAACAAACAGTATACATACCAGTATACAATATACATGTCTATTTAATATATAAAATAAGAACCAATATATAATTTAATATATAAAAACATTAAATGAAAAGGAAACATGTAGGCCATTTACCGTCATCCCCTTCGAACCTCATGATCTGGCAGCGGCCATTTCTCATAACAAATAGCCAGGCATGGGCAATTCGGATTCACGTAGCCTTCGCGACCACTGTACCAATGTATTCGCGCAAGATGAATGGCGCCTGTCACGTTGGTTAGGCAGTAGATCTCAATTTTCTCTGTAAGTTTCAATGATGAGATTTATTAACTGAAATGATGTATCACATGATTTTTACCCTTATTCAAATGAATATATATATTAAATAACAAAAAGTGAACTGCATAAAATCAACAAACCATGACGTATCGAATGTTTAGCTCCCACGTCATAACCCTAATTCCGATTTTAGCAACTAATAGAGTAAACCAGAAATTATATTGTAAGCAGTTTTCCTTACAGTATTCATAACAGTATATGTACTTACAACGATGATTCCCATGTTGTCATATATATGCACCTCCCCATTTGTGAGACCAAACACGAGAAGTTACTATCTGGTGACCACTAAAATGTATGACAAAATTATCTATTTCAGCTGATGCTATAATACTAACAATCGTGATTTTAAATTCTGATTTCTAACAGTTTCCATTTTAATTCAACATAAAGCAATTTCTGTAATATGGGCCTCAGGTATGGTCCTAAATAGCATAGCAGTATCAGTGCTATAGGGTCTACATTCTCAACAATGTGACTATATCACTTACTGCTACATGCGTCAGATTCATCCTTTTAAATCTTTACCCCAGATTCTTTGTCCATCTACTGAACAACAATCACTGCACCTGAAAGCAAAAAGATACAATTATTACATTCTGTGCTGCTTATGATGGCTTAGCTACTTGCTCGTTTATTGAAAGGTGTCATTACCCTAATTTAGAGCATAAAAAGTATATGAAAAATGACGATTTGTGATGGCAAAACATTACATGCAAGTTTTAAATGAGATCGAGGTTTACAATTCTGGAGTGGCACATTTTGTCCTTGATGTGCTTCTCATGTCATTGAGAGAAGCTAAAATATTTATTAAATTTTATAAATATTATTAATGGAATGATAAAGGTACATCCTCATATCGATGCAGATCTTCTGCCCCTCCTTGTTCCAGCACATGTCGCCGGACTACAGACTTATTTCTATTGTTAATCATCTCTTCAAACATTGATCTGGAAATCAAACAATTATTTAGGTTGCCACTTAATCAATTAATACATTATTTGTAATCAATAGTATCAGTGAATGGATTTAAGCTTAAAATAAAACTTTGTGATAGTCTTTTAATATATTCAAATAGTTTGGTGGCATTCTATCGAATAATTTCACGGACAATCCATTTGTTATATTGATAAGGCACATGTGTAAAGCTTATTAGCAAAAAGGCAAACCTTTACATCATCAGACAATGATGAGTCCATACTTGTCACTAGTTGTCAGCTTCTGATATTGATCATTCATCTGACTACTTGAACAGAACCTAGTGACGTAAAATTGTTAGTAAGAAATACAGATGTTTATATCAATAAAGAACTCCTAGGATTAGTTAATACATTTATGTAACATTGTTTGATAACATATATTATAATAAATACATCCAAAAATATTTTAACTAGATTCCACATAGTGTTATATCTAGAAATTTAATAAATGCTTAACCTTCTAATTCACATTTGATATTATTCACACATGTATTACTATTATTTTATATTTTTATAGGTATAGACTTTGTTCGAGAATAAGTGTACATAAAATAAAGTATTGATATAATAAGTCCTATACTAAAAAAAAGTGCCGCAGTGCGACATGCAGTAGCGGATTATCTATGGGGCAAAGGGCATTTGCCCCCGCGCCTACAAGTCGGACCGGCCCTAAAGTGTTGTGACTACAAAAAAAATATACTGTTTATTATTTTTTCCAAAGTATATCTTGGCCGGCCCCTACCACTTTCATATGACTACATTTGTTTTTGCTTCTACTTGTTTATCATTTCTCCGTGTTTTGTGTGTACATTGCAGCAGCTAGGAATAATATTACTTTAAGGTAGCTATGGGGTTAAAACTACCAATTTTTCAAAATATGATTTTTTTAATTTTTAACTTCTACAATTATTTTAGAACGTTTCCTTTCATTTTTCAACATTAATTGCTTATAATTATCCACTAAACAGGTCTAAAACATTATATGCTTATGGGAAGGGGGCGGGCGTGGCATGGGCGGCCAAAGATATGATATGCCCCCGGCCAGCGCAACTGTTAATCCGGCGCTGGCGACATGGCTCATCTGGTGTCTGTGTTCTGCTGATAAATTCATTGTTGCATAGAAGACGTCTTATACATAAGTTTCTTTATTTTGTTTGACTTTCGTAGCAATTCGAACAAATATATCAGCTACACTTCGCACCCACCTAATCTCTATGGCTAATTCTAATAACAAGAATAATAATAACAATTCAAATACAAAGTTAATGAATGACATGACGTTGACATAAAAGATTTCAACATATGAGCATAGATCTTCAAGTTTAATTAGAGGAGGCGGGGGTCCTTCTCTCCACCTCCCTCCCCACTGCATCCCACCTCTCACCTCCTCCCCCTGCCTCCCACTTCACTCCCTTGCCTCTCACTTCACCCCTTACCTCCCATCTCCTCCCCTGCCTTCCACCTCCCTCCCCTGCCTCCACCTCCCATCCCTTGCACCATCTCGCTGACCTAATTGTACCCCGTTTCCCGCTCGCATACACACCGTATCACCGTTTTCTGTTCCCCGTCTCAATTTACTACTCTCTCTCTCTCTCTCTTTATCTTAGACTTTCTCTCTCTCTCTCTTTATCTTAGACTTTCTCTCTCTCTCTCTTAATTATATAAATTTTAAAAAAAAACAGCGATTATGCATTTTACTGCCCCCAAATAATACTTCGTTCCTATGCCCTGAGTGTAACAGCCATAGAAAAATAATATATAGTGTCTCTAATATTTCTATGGTAACAGTTATGTTCGCCATAACTCGTAATGGATACGCACGCATAGCTACATGATTATGTTAAGATTCAGATGAAAAGTAAATATATATTATATCGGTACTAGTTACGTATGCAAAGTTACATGAGAATAAAATCTAATTAACTAGGCTATTAGTGCGCGTGCAAGTGTAATCAATAATCAAGATTGCATCGCCCTTCTTCAGATACCCTAACTAACTCCTGGGGAGTTGCTGAAATGCTACAGGCTAAAATCCAAGTAAGTATATTCAGGCAGGCGATAATTTCGCTCAGCTGTGAGTTAACACATGTGCATTGCAGGTTGCCAGGCAATAATTATGATTAGAAGAGTGCCAGCCATGGGCTGCCTCATGTTTTTGCCTACCCACGCGAGCATTCACTGATTCAGCCTTCAGGGTGCTATAGACAGATGCTTTAGAAAATAATATGATTTTAAGGGAGCGTAAACCTTGTTCAACAAACATTTGCCTTTGCCATTAAACTGTGCAACTGTAGCCTCACATTCACACAGGTATGGGCTCTATAATATCAAAAACAGTTCAGTCTTTGTTAACAGTCAACAAATCAATGTTTAACCCTCCTCCTTGAGGGTCAAAAGGTTATCCGACACTTACTCTTGCATGTCAGCGGAAAGTACATTTCATGGTCCTTTCAATAAAGCCATAAAATGGTAGGCACCGCTGAAACAAAAAAGTTTTTCAATCGCTCCGTCAGACATGTCCACAGAAATGTCTAAAATCTGCCCTGCGCCCATTGACATTTACCTGTAACCTCCATTTCGGCCACAGTGATGGCTTTTCCTTAAAAGTTAAATTAAGTTAAATCTTCCCGCGACTTCATACGCATAAGCGCATAGTACATGGCGCATAGGGCGTGCCATCTCCGTTCAGTAACCTGAGGCCCCGTAGCTGCTTTCACAGCAAATGTACAGTAGGGGGTTAGTCACTTGGTAGCACTGCGAGTTAACTTGCCACACTCTATCTCTATTTGCTGAATGCTAAGCAGAGAAGCCATGTGTACATTTTTCAAGTCTTGGTATGACCCGGCGGGGAGTTGAACCCCCGACCTTCCACATAAGAGGCGAGCACTCAACCATTGAGCCATCGCAGTGGTACTTGCTAGGATGGCTTTTCCTACCGTGATGCTATACACTGACTATCACGAGCCTAGGTCGAGCCGTTTAGATTTGTGCCACAATTCTGCATTTCTTCCCTATACCTTAAGTTAGGAGAATGTTCCCCTTCTTTTACACCTCTTGACCTTTTGACCCCCGCTTCGACATCCCAACTCGTTTCGGATTACCCCCCCCCCCCACGTCCGACTTTCAAATCCGTACGTCGAGCCGTTTAGATTTGTGCC
>NW_014577799.1:22045-40764 GCF_000485595.1 Priapulus caudatus
ATTCTTGATCCAAAGCATTTTGTAGTTTTCTATTACCAAAGATATTAATCTTTTGTAGTGTGTATGTTATATGATATTCCCACATCGATTTTTATAGTGGCTTATTTTATTTCTCTCACTTACTGATGCCAATTGTAGGCTACTAAATATAATAATCCAGTACATAAGTGTGCACACCTCACCACTGCTCCAGTTCCAGAAACCACACAGTGTTCTGCCTTTTCTGGTTTTAGAAATGCATACACTACAGTATTGGTACAATATCCCCACTGGAAAAGGATATAATTTCACATTAACGTAAATGTAGGACAGATAAATTGTTATATAATTATATAAATTGTTAACACACTCAAAAAGAACCATCAAGTTTTGATTCTCTTACTTTTTCAAACTTGTTACTTTCTGTTTCTCCTACTTACAATTATCTTACAGGCATTATTGAATACATATAAATGAGAAATGGCTTATAACATAAGAACACTGAAATCAAACACGAAATTATGACTGTGAATCTGCAGAGGGGGGATCTTGCCTTGTAGTCGGGCCGGATGTTTGCAAAGTAGATGAAGAGTCTACCGCCATCGCAATCCTCAGTCTCCTCCTTCCATGAGCAGGAGGAGAGTTTCTGACCTGGCACCTTTAGTGTGCGTAGATGCTGCAATTATGTCACCCCAGAAATTTAACATTGTTGATGACTACTCATGACTAAAAAAGAATTGCAAAGTATCAAATATACCGTCTATAGATATTGAATTATTGTATTTTTTAGCTTTTTTATTTGCCCTAATAAAATCTACCACACGACTGAAACATGAATACTCCGAAAACTCATATAGATACTAAATCTAATCCTGCATATAATAACATTAATGTATTTTCATAGTGTGACGCTATTATGAATTGCATTGAAAACACTACGAAAATGTTTCCTATAGGAACTCCAAACATTGAATACTTGTATACTCGTGTGACCTTTTTCTGTAGTCAGCGTGAACTTACCTCCCCATACGGTGTATAGAACTGAACGACATTGACGTTCTTGTCTGCTCCTGCGTAGCGCTGTGACCCACCAATGGCCAACACACTACCCATGTGGTTCCAGTTCAACACAGTCACAATCATGCCCGTATCCAGCAGTACAGGCTCTGTTATACAGTCAATGATGTCATGCATGTGAGGGAAATATAAAGTAGTTCTGGCACAGATTTATGAAACGATATAGATTGTTTTTTATTCCAAGAAATAATCATGAGCAACAAACAGTATACATACCAGTATACAATATGCATGTCATTTATATATTAAAATAATACCAATATATAATTTAATATATGAAACATTAAATGAAAAGGAAACATGTAGGCCATTTACCGTCATCCCCTTCGAACCTCATGATCTGGCAGCGCGCCATTCTCATAACAAATAGCCAGGCATGGGCATACGGATTCACGTAGCCTTCGCCGACCACTGTACCAATGTATTCGCGCAAGATGAATGGCGCCTGTCACGTTGGTTAGGCAGTAGATCTCCAATTTTCTCTGTAAGTTTCAATGATGAGATTTATTAACTGAAATGATGTATCACATGATTTTTACCCTTATTCAAATGAATATATATATTAAATAACAAAAAGTGAACTGCATAAAATCAACAAACCATGACGTATCGAATGTTTAGCTCCCACGTCATAACCTAATTCCGATTTTAGCAACTAATAGAGTAAACAGAAATTATATTGTTAAGCAGTTTTCCTTACAGTATTCATAACAGTATATGTACTTACAACGATGATTCCCATGTTGTCATATATTGCACCTTCCATTTGTGAGACCAACACGCAGAAGTTTACTATCTGGTGACACTAAAATGTATGACAAAATTATCTATTTCAGCTGATGCTATAATACATAACAATCGTGATTTAAATTCTATGATTTCTAACAGTTTCCATTTAATTCAACATAAAGCAATTTCTGTAATATGGGCCTCAGGTAAATGCGTCCTAAATAGCATGCACGTTATCAAAGTTGCATAAGGTTCCTACCATTACTCAAACAAAGCTAAACTTTCAGTGTTTGGTCTCACAAGATTAGGAGAGCGTGCATATTTAATGACAACATGGAATCATCGTTGTAGCAGTAATATACGTTATTGAATTACTGTAAGGAAAACTGCCCTCAACAATAAAATTTTCTGCGGTTTACTTCTATTTTGAGACCTTTGGACTTAATCATACGCGTTAACTATATGTCATATAACACTGGTGTATGTACCGGTAGGGAATGTCACTTACCATACATTCAGGTACTACTGTCTTCTACCCCACATGTTTAGTGTGCGTTTGGTCAATTTTTATCGGTGCTCAATCTACACTCTATTCGCTATATGTTCACTGAGATAAATAATTGCATCAATGATTTGAGAATTATTAACACATTCTGTTGCTCTATGATGCTTAGCCTAGACTTGCTCGTTTTATTGAAACGGTGTCATTTACCCTATTTAGAGCATAAAAAGTTATGATAAAAATGACGATTTGGTTGATCGGCAAAAACATTACATGCAGTTTTAAAATGAGATCGGAGGTTTACAATTCTGGAGTGGCACAATTTATGTTCCTTGACTGTGCTTTCTCATGTCATTGGAGAGAATGCTAAAGATATTATTAAATTTTATAGATATACTTTAATGAATGATAACGTACATCTCATATACGGATGCAGATCTTCTGCCCCTCCTTGTTTCCAAGCACAGGTGTCCGGACTACAGACTTATTTCTATTGTTAATCATCTCTTTCAACATCTGATCTGGAAATCGCAAACCAATTATTTAGCCGTTGCACACATTAATCATTCAATACATTATTTGCTAATCAATTTAGTACTCAGTTGAATGGATTTAAGCCTTAAAATAAAACTGTGTTGATAGTCTTTTAATTATATTCAAACAATAGTTTTGTGGCATTCTATCGATAACTTTCACCGAGACCAATCCACTTTGTCCTATATTCTGGAATTAAGGGCGGTAAAAATCATGCTGATACATCATTTCATGTTTAATTTAAAATAATCGAGCTTACCAATGTTAGATTAACATAAGTTACAGGCTTAGAAATATATTTGCAAAAAGGCCAACTGTTGACGGACGGACGCACGCACGCACACTCATGCGATTCTACAAGCTGCATCTGACTATGTCAGATGAGCTAAAAAGTGTATGCTTACTTACCACTGTGTCCATCCAGAGTCTGATTCATTGACAAGCTACTAGGAGCTGCAAGACCTTTGGCTTTCTCTTTGCCTGAAATATTCATTTGTTAGGTTAGCAACCCAGGGTAAAATAGACAACCTATGTGGGCTATTCCAAGAAAAAATGCATAAAACATACTACATTGACTTTCGTTTGAAAATATCCATGTTTTCTTTAGATTATAGGCATCAAAACTTAGTTAATAAGTAAAGTACAAATTATCTTTCAACATTTCTCACTGTGCAAGATTCATACAGCCATAAGATTATAACACCTCTGGCAGCATTATGGGCTCTCAATTGATTAAACCTTATTATATTGGCATTTAAAATTAATTACAGACACGATGAAATAGCCCATGCAGAAACTCATAACATAAACGTGATACAAGACTGGCATGGACATTGCCAACAAGTCAAAAATCATTAGGATCAGGAGGGCCATAGCAAAGCACTGCAAATTATTACACATAAATAACTACCTTAGCAGAATACTGCATGAGAAATGGCAGCCCAACTATTATGCATGCATATGCTATTATACTATACCGAATAGGTTTTGAGGATCATTTAGGGTGTGTGAACATCTCTAAGAAAACTAGTAATACTGCAAATGTTTAACTAAATGTATACCTCATATTCTACTCACATTCTTACCTGGTTCTAAAGAAGCGAAACAAGTTGAAGCAGGAAACAATAGATCAACATGCAAAAAGAGAAATGACACATTATATCAAGGGAACCTAAATTTTACACTGAGCACATAAGCTGCACTGCATATATACATGCACACAAAATTTATATATAATTTAAATAATAACAAATATATGTATTTATAAAGCTTCATACTGCATATATACAACACACATACGCAATAATGTAAAGCACATATAAAGCAAAATAAATGTTTTTCAGTGGGAAGGTAACACAATCACAAGCAGTCACACGTGGTACACTAAAAAACCTGTACGTAAATGCTAACAGCCCTATGAAAACCTAACCTATAAACTATTGAAAGGCATAACAGAATAGTAAAATGTGTTTATCCTTTATTATACCAGGAGTGATTAAAAATTAGTTATTTTTATCACTCCTGATATATATAATATATATATATATATATATTATATACAGTGTTTCCCCTGGTCAAAAAGGTCTGTGAGGTGGTAAATTCTTGTTTGGTGTGTTTGAGCGTATCAAGGTCCTAGCAAAGCAACATTTTTTGAAAAAATGGTGCAATTTGGTGCATTCTAAGCTATTTTGGTGCATTATAAGCACTGTTCTATGGAAGAATTATTTTATTCTCTCACTTACTGATGCCAATTGTAGGCTACTAAATATAATAATCCAGTACATAAGTGTGCACACCTCACCACTGCTCCAGTTCCAGAAAACCACACAGTGTTCTGCCTTTTCTGGTTTTAGAAATGCATACACTACAGTATTGGTACAATATCCCCACTGGAAAAGAGAATATAATTTCACATTAACGTAAATGTAGGACAGATAAATTGTATAATAATTATATAAATTGTTAACACACTCAAAAAGAACCATCAAGTTTTGATTCTCTTACTTTTTCAAACTTGTTACTTTCTGTTTCTCCTACTTACAATTATCTTACAGGCATTATTGGAATACATATAAATGAGAAATGGCTTATAAACATAAGAACACTGAAATCAACACACAAAATTATGACTGTGAATCTGCAGAGGGGGATCTTGCCTTGTAGTCGGGCCGGATGTTTGCAAAGTAGATGAAAGAGTCTACCGCCATCGCAATCCTCAGTCCTCCTCCTTCCCATGAGCAGGAGGAGAGTTTCTGACCTGGCACCTTTAGTGTGCGTAGATGCTGCAATTATGTCCACCCAGAAATTTAACATTGTGATGACTACTCATGACTAAAAAAGAATTGCAAAGTATCAAATATACCGTCTATAGATATTGAATTATTGTATTTTTTAGCTTTTTTTATTTGCTTTTTAATAAAATCACTACACGACTGAAACATGAATACTCCGAAAACTCATATAGATACTAAATCTAATCCTGCATATAATAACATTAATGTATTTTCATAGTGTGACGCTATTATGAATTGCATTGAAAACACTACGAAAATGTTTCCTATAGGAACTCCAAACATTGAATACTTGTATACTCGTGTGACCCTTTTTCTGTAGTCAGCGTGAACTTACCTCCCCATACGGTGTATAGAACTGAACGACATTGACGTTCTTGTCTGCTCCTGCGTAGCGCTGTGACCCACCAATGGCCAACACACTACCCATGTGGTTCCAGTTCAACACAGTCACAATCATGCCCGTATCCAGCAGTACAGGCTCTGTTATACCAGTCAATGATGTCATGCAATGTGACGGAAATATAAGTAGTTCTGGCACAGATGTATGGGACGATATAGATTGTTTTTTTTATTCCAAGAAATAATCATGAGCAACAAACAGTATACATACTAGTATACAATATGCATGTCCATTTAATATATAAAATAAGAAACAATATATAATTTAATATCTGAAAACATTAAATGAAAAGGAAACATGTAGGCCATTTACCGTCATCCCCTTCGAACCTCATAATCTGGCAGCGGCCATTCTCATAACAAATAGCCAGGCATGGGCAATTCGGATTCACGTAGCCTTCGCGACCACTGTACCAATGTATTCGCGCGAGATGAATGGCGCCTGTCACGTTGGTTAGGCAGTAGATCTCCAATTTTCTCTGTAAGTTTCAATGATGAGATTTATTAACTGAAATGATGTATCACATGATTTTTACCCTTATTCAAATGAATATATATATTAAATAACAAAAAGTGAACTGCATAAAATCAACAAACCATGACGTATCGAATGTTTAGCTCCCACGTCATAACCCTAATTCCGATTTTAGCAACTAATAGAGTAAACCAGAAATTATATAGTTAAGCAGTTTTCCTTACAGTATTCATAACAGTAAATGTACTTACAACGATGATTCCCATGTTGTCATATATATGCACCTCTCCATTTGTGAGACCAAACACGAGAAGTTTACTATCTGGTGACCACTAAAATGTATAACAAAATTATCTATTTCAGCTGATGCTATAATACTAACAATCGTGATTTTAAATTCTATGATTTCTAACAGTTTCCCATTTTAATTCAACATAAAGCAATTTCTGTAATATGGGCCTCAGGTATGGTCCTAAATAGCATAGCAGTATCAGTGCTAGGTTCTACATTCTCAACAATGTGACTATATCACTTACTGCTACATGGGTGAGATTCACTCCTTTTAAATCTTTACCCCAGATTCTTTGTCCATCTACTGAACCAACAATCACTGCACCTGAAAGCAAAAAGATACAATTATTACATTCTGTGTGCTTATGATGCTTAGCTACTTGCTCGTTTATTGAAAGGTGTCATTACCCTAATTTAGAGCATGAAACGTATATGAAAAATGACGATTTGTGATGGCAAAACATTACATGTAAGTTTTAAAATGAGATCGAGGTTTACAATTCTGGAGTGGCACATTTTGTCGTTGATGTGCTTCTCATGTCATTGAGAGAATGCTAAAGATATTTATTAAATTTTATAAATATTATTAATGGAATGATAAAGGTACCATCCTCATATACGATGCAGATCTTCTGCCCCTCCTTGTTCCAGCACATGTCGCGGACTACAGACTTATTTCTATTGTTAATCATCTCTTCAAACCATTGATCTGGAAATCAAACAATTATTTAGGTTGCCACTTAATCAATTAATACATTATTTGTAATCAATAGTATCAGTGAATGGATTTAAGCTTAAAATAAAACTTTGTTGATAGTCTTTTAATATATTCAAATAGTTTTGGTGGCATTCTATCGAATAATTTCACGGACAATCCATTTGTTATATTGATAAGGCACATGTGTAAAGCTTATTAGCAAAAAGGCAAACCTTTGTACATCATCCAGACAATGATGAGTCCATACTTGTCACTAGTTGTCAGCTTCTGATATTGATCATTCCATCTGACTACTTGAACAGAACCTAGTGACGTAAAATTGTTAGTAAGAAATAACAGATGTTTATATCATATAAAGAACTCCTAGCATTAGTTAATACATTTATGTAACATTGTTTGATAACACATTTATAATAAATACATCCAAAAATATTTTAACTAGATTCCACATAGGTGTTATATCTAGAAATTTAATAAATGCTTAACCTTCTAATTTCACATTTGATATTATTTCACACATGTATTACTATTATTTTATATTTTTATAGGTATAGACTTTGTTCGAGAATAAGTGTACCATAAAATAAAGTATTGATATAATAAGTCCTATACAAAACAAGTGCCGCAGTGCGACTGCAGTAGCGGATTAATCTTATGGGCAAAGGGGCATTTTGCCCCCGGCCCTACAAGTCGACCGGCCCTAAAGGTTGTGACTGACAAAAAAATATACTGCTTTATTATTTTTTCCCAAGATCTGGGCCGGCCCTACACTTTCATATGACTACATTGTTTTGCCTTTCTACTTGTTTTCATTTTTCGTGTTTTGTGGTTGACATTGCAGCAGCTACGAATAAGATTTACTTACGGTACATTGGCGTTAAAACTACCAATTTTTCAAAATATTTGATTTTTTTTAATTTTTAACTCTACTAATTATTTTTAGAACGTTTCCTTTCCATTTTTCAACATTAATGCTTATAATTATTCCACCTAAACAGCTAAAACATTTAGCTTATGGGAAGGGGCGTGAGGGGCGGCCAAAGATATGATGAGCCCCGCCCAGGCCAAACTGTTTAATCGGCGCCTGGCGACATGGCTCATCCTGTGTCTGTGTTCTGCTGATAAATTCATTTGTGCATAGCAAGACGTCTTATACATAAGTTTCTTTATTCTTGTTTGAACTTTCGTATCCAATTCGAAACAAATAATCAGCGCTACAACTTCGCACCCACCTAATCTCTATGGCTAATTCTAATAACAAGAGATAAATTAATAACAATCAAATAGCAAGTTACATTACTTGTAATGACATGACTTGTTGGACATAAAAAGATTCAAACCATATGAGCATTAGATCTTCAAGTTTAATTAGAGGCAGGCGGACGGGTTCCTTCTCTCCCTCCTCCGCACTGCATCCCACCTCTCACCTCCTCCCCTGCCTCCCACTTCACTCCCTTGCCTCTCACTCACCCCTACCTCCCATTCCTCCCTGCCTTCCACCTCCCTCCCCCTGCCTCCCACCTCCCATCCCTTGCCACCATCGGTCGCATGACCTATTCGGTACCCCGTTTCCCGCTCGCATACACACAGTATCACCGTTTTTCTGTCCCCCCGTTCTCAATTTACTACTTCTCTCTCTCTCTCTCTTATTTAGACTTCTCTCTCTCTCTCCTTTATCTTAGACTTCTCTCTCTCTCTTTAATTATATAAATTAAAAAAACAGGTTGATCTTTACTGTCTCAATAAATACTTCTTCTATGCCCCGAGTGTAACACCATAGAAATAAATAATATATAGTGTCTCAATATTTCTATGGTAACAGCCTTATGTTCGACATACTGATAATGGATAACGCCACGCCATACGCTACATGATATTATGTTTAAGATCAGATGAAAAGTAAATATTATATTATATGCCGTACTAGCTTACGTATGCAAAGTACATGAGAATAAAAGATTATTTAACTAGGCTATAGTTGGCGCGTGCAATTAACAATAATCAAACATTGCACGCCCTTCTTCAGATACCCTAACTCAACTCTGGGGGAGTGCTGAAATACTCAGAGCCTAAAATCCGAAGGTAAATATTATTTCAGCGCAGGCGATAATTTGCTCAGCTGTCAGTTAACACATGTGCTTGCAGGTTGCGCAAGAATTATGATTAGAAGAGTGCCAGCCATGGGCTGCCTCATTGTTTTTGCCCTACCCACGCAAGCATTCACTAGTTCAGCCTTCAGGTGTATAGACAGAACGCTTTTAGAAAATAAATATTGTAAGGAGCGTAAACTTGTTCAACAAGAACATTTGCCTTTGCAATTAAACTGTGCAACTGTAGCTCACATTTTCACCACAGGTTATGGCTTAATAATATCAAAAACAGTTTCAAGTTCCTTTGTTAAAACAGTTAAAACAAATCAATGTTTTTAATCCCTCCTCCTTTGAGGCAAAAGGTTATCCTGACACTTTACTTCGCATGTCAGCGGAAAGTACATTCATGGTGTCTTTCTTTTTCCGCCTCGTCCCTATTTCTTATCTCCTCATTCTCTCTCCTATATTCATATTTTCATCTCTTTTTTTCCCTTATTTCCCTCTTCCCTCACACACCATAATATTATTAACACTCCCCTCTCTCTCCATATTCATTAAAGCTAACATAAAATTGTAGAAAGCCTCATCCGCCTGAACAAAAATTTTTCTAATCGTCTACCGATACCAGCAATGTCCACAGAAAATGTTCTAAAAATCTGCCCTGGTCTCCCCCATTTACGCATTTACCTGTAACCTACATTTCGGCAAGTGATGCTTTTGCTCTTTAAAAGTTAATTAACTTAATCTCCCGCGACTTCATACGCATAGCCGCGCATAGTACATGGCCATGTCCGGCGTGCCATCTCCGTTCAGTAACCTGAGGCCCCGTAGCTGCTTTCACAGCATAATGTACAGTTAGGGGTTAGTTCACTGTAGCACTTGCGAGTTACTTGCCGACACTCTATCTCTATTTGCTGGAATGTAAGCAGAGAAGCCATGGGTGTACATTTCTTCAAGGGTCTTTTGGGTAATACTCCCCGGGCGGGGAGGGTTGGGGAACCCCCGACCTTCCACATACGAGCGATCCACTCAAACCATTGAGCATCGGCAGTGGTACTTGGGCTAGGATGCTTTTCCTTACCATGAATTATTACATTGACTATTTCACGAGCCCTAGTCAGCCTTTAGATTTTTTTTCCACAATTTTTCTGGCATTCTCTTTCCTATAACCTATTAATTTTCTTAAGAGATCCCTTTCTACACCTTCCTCGCTTTTGAGCCCACGCGCCTTTCGACATCCCACTCGTTCGGACCGGCTACGGGGCGCCCCTGCGGTCGGCCGGCGATCAGTAGCGGCGGAGCGGTAGGAAGTAGTAGTAATGAGCACGTAGGCCTGGGTGCGGGTGCGGTGATGATTACCGCAGCCTGAGCCACTATACGACCTTATGATACTTATTCTGGTAAAAATGCGCCTTAGCTACTAAGTATAGATTACCTCCCCACCACCCACCACACCCACTCTACGTCCCCGACTTTACAAATTCCGTACGTCTCAGATGCCAACTCTTTAGATTTGTGCCCAACTGTTGACGAGTACGGACTGACCACAGCATCAGCCCATCATGCGATTCTACAAGCCTGCAATCCTGACTATTTCAGATGAGCTACAAAAGTGTGTGCTTATTACCACTGTGGTCATCAGAGTCTGATGCATTGACAAGCTACTAGATTCCTGCCAAGACTTTGGCTTCTCTTTGCCCTGAAATATTCATTTGTTAGGTTAGCAACCCGGGTAAAATAGACAACCTATGTGGGCTATTCAGAGAAAATGCATAAGAAGACATACTACTGATTCGTGATCTCTTCTGTTTGAAAATATCCAGTTGTTTTCTTTTAGATTATAGGCATCAAAACTTAGTTAATACAGTAAGTACAAACTTATTCTTTCAACATATTCTCACGGTGTGCAGATTTCATAGCAACCATTAAGATCATAACACTCCTGGCAGGATATGCGCTCTGACATTGATTACACCTTATTATATTTGCATATCTAAAATAATTTACAGACACAATGAAATTAGCCCATGCAGAAACTGCCTAACATTAAACGTGGATACAAGACTGGCATGGACATTGCCAACAATGTCAAAAATGCATTAGGAATGCAGGAGGGCCATAGCAAGACACGTGCAAATTATTACACATAAATAACTACGCTTAGCCAGGAATACTGCATTGAGAAATGAGCAGCCCAACTATTATTGCACTGCTATATGCTATTATGGCTAAACCGAAATACGGTTTTGTGAGGATCATTTAGGGGTGTGTGAACACATCTCTAAGAAGACTAGTAATCACTGCCAATGTTCTAACTCAAGATGTATACGCTCTATTCTAGCTCACATTCTTACCTGGTTCTAAAGAAGCCGAAATCAAGTTGAGCAGGAAACAATAGATCAACATGCATAAAGAAAGATGACACATTATATCAGGGAACGCTAAATTTTAGCACTGAGCACAATAGCTTGGCACTGCATATATACATGCACACAAAATGTATATATAAATAATACAAATAATATGTATTTATAAAGCTTCATACTGCATATATACAACACAATAGCGAAATAATGTAAAAGCACATATAGAAGCAAAATAAATGTTTTTCAGTCGGGATAGGTAAAACGAATCACAACAAGTCAGCACGTCTACACTAAAAAGCCTGCTACGTAAATTCTAAACAGACCTATGACAACCTAACTATAAACTTTGAAAGGCATACAAATAGTAAATGTGTTTATCCTTTATTATACCAGGACTCCCAGGAGTGATTAAAAATGTGTTATTTTTCATGCACTCCTGATATATATAATATATAGATATTATATATATATTATATACAGTGCTTTCCCCTGGTCGCAATAAGGTCTGTAGTGGTAAATTTTTTTGTTTGGTGTGTTGAGCGTAATCAAGGTCCTAGCAAGCAACAATTTTTATGCGCTATCCCAAAAAAATGGTGGGCAATTTGGGTGCAATTTCTAAGCTTTTTTGGTGGCATTATAAGCACTGTTCTATGGAAGAACAGCGATTTTCGTCAGCGCGGGCAGGCTTTTTGGAGCAATTGCTGCGTCGGCGGCTGAGGAATTTGAGTTGAGCGCGGCCCGCCTCCTCGCTGTTCTAAAAAAATGACAAACTGCGGAGAAACATGAATATTTTAATAACTACATTATATATTACTAATATATACTATATATATCACTCCTGATAACACAACTATAATATGGATTATAGCTGTTGATATTTATTCTTAATTAGAACATATATGCATATATGTTTATCACTGACAAATTCTCTGATAGAAAGCTAGGAGTTTATTAGAGTTGTGAATTTTAGTACAAAATTACAAATACGATTACGCACACGTACACGGAGCGCACGCGCTTATCAACGCACGCCACGCACAGCATGCAGCATACGACTACACACACGCCTACACGCACGGCACACCATGTCAGCGGCATACACGCACTATATCGAAACCGTGCACGACCATCATATTTCTGTGCTTGGCGTTATGAACATGGCTTCAAACTGATGCGAGGGGGGGGCCACCCCAATGGTAAAGAACAGGCAATCATTTTTAAATCTTCTATAAAGTCATAAACTTAATATTAATTGACAGAACATCATGTAACCTAATTTAATCAGGCTGGGATAAAACAAGATGTGGCCAAGAAATTGGACAATTCAGTGAATCTAGTGATAGCTGTAGGTAGAATGAGATCAAGGTCAAAGTTCCAAATTTCTTAGGAATGGAAGTGAGATTTGAATGTACATCTATAGATTGAAATGCAAGAATAGCATTAGAGGGTAAAAGAAATTGATGCTCGTAGGCGTCTATGTCCCCCTTATGGGTCCAACGGTAAAAATATTATTTACCACCTATTATATAGCCGTATAAGTCATTATTTACTAAAGTAATGCCTTTATATAATAAATAAATATATATATAAATAAATAATGTATTATTTTGCTCAAATAATACATTATTAACATATAAATTATATTATTAAACATATATATATTACTATAATTAAAAAACATTATTTAACATATAATACACTTATATAATATTATTATAATTATATAATATATTAATATGTTAATAACTGTATTAATTTATATAATATAAATATAATTACTAATATAATAAATATATTTCATATTATATAATATATTATATTAATTATATAATACATTATATATTTATAATATATTATATAATTATATCAATAGTATTATATATTATATAATTATATAATGTTACTTATTTATAATTATATAACTGTATTAATATTATATAATATATTATATAATTATATTAATATATTATAATATCTATATAATTATATCTATATATTATATAGATTATATAATATTATTATATAATGTATATCTTCATTATTTAACTTTCTTGAATCTATATAATTATATAATATATTATATAATTATATAATTATTCTTTACGTTTCGGCACCTGGTCTTAGTATGCTCGGTGGGGCCCCTTTACACTGTGACAAACGCAGCCAAAAAAAAACAAGTGAACATCGGAATCATAACAAAGCCGTTGGAATCTTGTAAATAATGGCTCTATCCTCGCATGCATGTTTACAACGCTCTTATTACTGCAAGCCTTGTACCTGCGATATCACAAGCATTTGCCACAGGCTCTTTGCACCAGGCACAGGCTAAGTTTATAGTTATTTTTTAGACACAGTCAGATTGGAATCTAAGTGCTAGTTGATAACTGACAATTCAGAAAACTAACATAACAAGTAACTAAACTTTACCTCCGCCTGTTGCAAAAGCTTGAGTAACTGCTTGTGTATCCTTACAATGCTTGCAGTTAAGTTGAAACAACAGCTCCGAATCCATTTTTTTCAAATTCAACGAGTAATTGTTCTATGTTCGATGTTCACTCTGTTTTTTTTTGCTGGGGCAAGGGGCCCACCCGAGCATACTAGATCTATGTGTCCGAAGCTAAAATATTATTATAATATATATTAATGATTATAGCAATAATATATTTATAATTTAAATTATATAACTATATTACTTATAATTATATAAAATATAAATCATATTATATTAATTATTATAATATATTATTATATCATATATAATACATTATATAATTATATATATATTATTAATTATCATAATATATTATATATTATAATATATTATTAATTAGTATAAATGTATTTATATTAATTAATATAATATATTATATAATTATATAATATAATTATATATTATATAATTATATAACTATATTATTATAATTATATTAATATATTATATGCTAAAATAATGGCATATATATAAATTATATAATATATGTATATGCCTAATAATGATTTATATAATTATATAATATTATTATATGTAAATAATGTATATATGGTTAATAATGTATTATTTAATCATATAATACATATATGTTAAAATAATGTATTAATTTATTATATAATATATTTATAGTGTTAAAATAATGTATTATTATTTATTAATATGTTATTTATTATATAAAAGGCAATTTTAGTAAGATAATGACTTTATACGTATTATAAATGTGCTAAATAAATTGTTTACCTTGGCACCCCATACCCTGACCTCTGTTTACTGGCTCGTTTAGCTATTATTCTGACTAACCCTAACCCAAACCTATTATATATAATATTGAGTCAGAAATAGCCTAAACGAGCCAGGTCAAACAGAGGTCAGGGGGACATCTAGACCTTATCTGCGAAATTAATGGTGACTCGTGCACCAACACTGCAAACAAGATATTGAGTGGTCACTTGGTTGATCTTACCTGGCTCTGCTTCTGGGATTAAAAAATATGCAAACAAGCTCAATTAATTCTACTTTTCACTTGGCAAGCACCTGATGATAGCACTATTTGAATACACTATCACATTTAAAAGGAATGCTGTTCATCATAGGGGAACTAGATATTTGCTATATGAAACAATATGTATGCTCAACGCTACATAAATGCACTTATATTGCATACCAAAAACCAGAGATTATGGGTAATCAAGCCATGTAAAGCCAGATGCTCACGTAGACTAAACATGTAATTAATATAGCATACCTTGGCTGTCCAGTTTTAGGACTTTAAGCATGCCATCATCTCCACCACATGCAATGAAACCCTGCTCCTGGTTCCATGATAAGCACTGAAGTGCTACATTGTTTGGTATGGCAATCTAAAGCATAGAGAAGTTGAAATTGTAAATAGTAAACTGAAGGTGCTTTCTGGTTCCCCTCCTGGTTCCATCGTGATATCAATAAAGACTCTCACTGTGCTTCCACACTTATCCCAGAGTGTGAAATTAACGCGAGTCCGGAGTCAAATACTCCCTGATTTACTGTCAGACTCCCTGATTTGACATATATGCAGGAGTCCGTTCGACTCCCTGAAAATTCTGCTATAGTTCGTTCCACAGCACAGCCTCGCGGAATTGCCGTATTTTTTCAGCAAATGTCCAAAGATAATTGGGCAGACGTGCAACCGCATGAATCTTCAAAATAAGCACATACGTAAATTGTTAATATCTTTAGTTTTAAACTTCAGACTGCGGACTCCCTCATTTTGCTGCAGACTCCCTCTGTTATCCGGTGCCTAAAGCATTTACCATTAATTTAGTCCCCAGTCGGGGCAGTGAATTTTCTAGGGGTGTAAAAACTTGGCGATCTGAATTGCGACTGTTTAATGTTTTGTGTGTAAAAAATGTTATGTAATTATATATGTTTAACATGATGCAACATGGAGTTTAATCACAAATGCACTTCCGAACAGATAATCTGCGCATGTCATGCCCTACTATGCATAGGTGCGCATTTTTCAATGCCATCCAGGAGCTGCCTATCCCACGCACACAGTTTCTCTGCCTGCTCTGCAAACCGATACACTGCAGCCGTGCCTCCAACAGTTGATCATTTGCGCTGCTATCGCGGTTGTAGCGAGCTGTGGGGTCGCAAACATGTATATCGCATGCACAACTACAAATAGACAGCAGAGTTTATGCCGGGTACCCCTGCTATCCCGGTTCTGGGGGCACCCTTGCTTACTCTCCACACTGGATCTCGGTCATTGCCAAGAAAACAACTGATGGAACACTGGTCTGCCCATGCTACATAGGATCTGACTCTGACTACACATGAGCGTCAAATATCACACTTCTTCGTTTACGCTAATTGGCTTGCATCCCAACTCCTGGGAACGGCAAATATGGTGATTCCCAGTTGCATACTTTTCATTCAGGATAGCCCTGCACCTGCAGTTTTTCCCTACATCAGTACATGGCCGTAGCCTTGGCTTCCAACACATCACTATCTAAACAAGTGATTTTTCCTACACCACGATAACTGCCTGCTTATCAATCCTAGCTCCCCTATTGCCTGGTATACCAGCCTCGCTTTATGTTGTTAAGCATGATAGCATCTAATCTCACGCTCTCATCTCACCTGTATCGCTCTCTCTCTCTCTTGCTTTCTCTCGCTCCCTATCTTTCTTTCTTCCCCTATCTCTCTTATCTACTATACTCTGGCTTTTCCATAATCTTCGTACAAGTGAAGGGTTCACCCCAACCCCGCAGCTGTCGAACCAGGACTTGCATTTCCCTGCAGTCTGCACTAGCTTAATTACCTCTATGCTCTATGAATCATTCGGCATCAAAAAACTGATTATTTCTTTACACCCACAACAAAATATATCATTATATGTATTATTTCTCTGCTCGCTCAATAAGGGCCAAGTACAAAGCCTCGTGTGATGCGTGCGTGCACGGGACTGATATATTATGTGTGTCACGTAGGGCACAGTGGTGGGCCACTGACTTCTGATCCTGTGCCCACAGATTAATGCTACTCTTACTGTAGTGTAGGTAGTTAGATACACATGTGATTTATTTTAAGATTGTTGAAACAAATTATAAATATTAAAATAGTAATTAGTACTGGGCCTAATAATTTACAGTTAAAACTTAAGGTGATTACGTCACCGTAAATAGTAAAAAAATAAAAAAAATATTTCCACTTTTTCACAAAATATAAGTAATTCTGTTCACTTTTTATGATTAAATTGCTGCATTATACTTCTTATTTTACTATATTGTTCGATGTGAACATACACTCGTGACGCATACATAGCCCATAGCAAGCAATTAATGTCAGGAACACTAATATCAAATCGTCAGGTTTTTTGGATTTTTAACTATGTGAGAAACAATCTTATCAGGTAAGAATTTGACAATACGTTTAGTTCCGTTTGTTCTTACTTTAATGTAAAAAAATGGCAACAAAATTTTACAAATTTTACCATAGAAAATTCGTGACGTAGTCAATTTAAATATTACAACGACATATAACATAGTATTGTAAATGTGCAAATTACAAAACATTAAATGCTACAGTCTGTCTTCACATTCACATATAACACAGACAGTGACCACTGTGTACTGTCATTGTGGAAGACAGTCACACTGTCAGTGACGCTGAGAGGGTCTATGTCCCCCAGGGTACTATCAGAGGGTACCCTGGGTACGGTTCGATATATCGAACGTACCCTGGTACTATCTAATAATATGCCAGACCGTACCTCGCCTACTCCACTAACGAGTCTTAGGGAGTCGCCTACGCCTACTCCTAACCATATCAGATAGTTACCAGGGTAGCTCCGATATATCGAATTCGTACCCAGGGTACCCTCCGATACTGGGGGACATAGACCCTATGAGCGTCAGTGACACTCATAGGGTCTATGTCCCCCAGGGTACTGCCGGAACGTACCCTGGGTACGGTCCAGTATACCAGAACGTACCCTGGTAACTACCTGATAATGATATGGTTAGGCTTAGGGTTAGGGTTAGGGTCAGGGGTAGGCGTAGGCGACTCCCTAGATATGTACCCGAGGTAGTTTTAGTTGTTTAGTATTATGTTTATATTTTTATTATGAGGTATGTTTAGGGTTAGAACTTAGAGGGTTAGGATTAGTGTTAGGTTTAAGGTACACTTCTGTAGTACAAGTCTGGTACACTTTGTGTATACATATATGTACTCGGGTACATATGCTGTAGTACCTGATACGACAAGCGACCCTTGAGCGACACTGACAGTCACACTCACAGTGTCAGTAATTTTCTTCAACTTTACTGTAGGCCTACAAACAAATTAGCAAGGCTAGTAGTAGTACTAGTAGTAGTAGACTAGTACTGCTGAGAGGTCTATGAGGGTCTATGAGGGTCTATGGGGGTCTATGAGGGTCTGTGAGGGTCTATGAGGGTCTATGAGGGTCTATGAGGGTTTGCTGAGGGTCTGAGAGGGTTAGTTAGCGTTCGGGTTCGGGTTCGGGTTCGGGTTCAGGGTTCGGGTTAGGGAGTAGGCATAGGCGACGCCCTACCACTCATTAGTGAGTAGGCTTAGGTACGGTCGCATATAATATAGTACCAGGGTACGTTCCGTATACCGGACCGTACCCAGGGTACGTTCCGGCAGTACCCTGGTGGACATAGACCCTATGAGCCCTACTGACAGTACGGTCACTGTTTAGTGTTTTACTTAGTTTTACTTTTAGTGCATGATGATGATATTTTGCACCACCAACAAATGTGAAAACTTC